>NC_140064.1:850856-885375 GCF_963513975.1 Fringilla coelebs
TTCGGGGTCCCCCTCAAATTTCGGGGGTCCCCCCCAATTTTAGGCTCCCAAACCCCCAAATTTGGGATCTTCCCCTCCCAGACCCCCCAAATTCCGGGTCCCCCCCAATTTCGGGGTCCCCCCTCAAATTTCGGGGTTCCCCCCAATTTTGAGCCTCCCAGACCCCCCAAATTTCGGAGCCCCCCCCAATTTCGGGTTCCCCCCCAATTTCGGGTCCCCCCCCAAATTTCGGGGTCCCCCCCCCAATTTCCGGGTCCCCCCCAGTTTCGGGTCCCCCCAGTTTCGGGGTACCCCCCAATTTTGACCCTCCCAGACCCCCCCAAATTTCGGAGCCCCCCCAATTTCGGGGTCCCCCCCCCAAATTCTGGGTCCCCCCCCCCAGTTTCGGGGTCCCCCCCAGTTTCGGGGTCCCCCCTCACCATCCACCACGTCAGCCTTCTCCACGTCCCCCCCGGTTTCGGGGGTCCCCGCTGGGGGATCCCCCCCCGGCCGGGCCCTCGGCCACGATCGTCACCTGGGGGGAGGGGAGGAGATTTGGGGGGGCCCGGAATTCTGGGGGGTCCCTGACCCCATTTTGGGGGTCCCCAATCCCTTTTTGGGGGTCCCAGACCCTATTTGGGGGTCCAGACCCCATTTTTGGGGTCCCAGACCCTTTTTGGGGGGTCCTTGAGCCTTTTTGGGGCAGCCTGGACACGATTTTGGGGATCCCAGATCCTTTTTTGGGGGTCCCAGATCCTTTTTTGGGGGGTCCCAGATATTTTTTGGGGTCCCTGACCCTATTTGGGGGGTTCCAGACCCCATTTTGGGGATTCCCAAACCAATTTTGGGGTCCCTGACCCCTTTTTTGGGGTCCCAGATCCATTTTTGGGGGTCCCAGATCCATTTTTGGGGGTCCCAGATCCATTTTTGGAGGTCCCAGGACATTTTTTGGGGTCCTTGACCATTTTGGGGGTCCCAAACCCTTTTTGGGGGTCCTTGACCCTTTTTTTGGGGGGTCCCAGATCTTTTTTGGGATCCCTGACCCTTTTAGGGGTCCCAGTTTCTCTTTTTGGGGTCCCCAAACCAATTTTGGGGGTCCCAGACCAATTTTGGGGATCCCAAACCAATTTTGGGGGTCCCAGACCCCATTTTGGGGGTCCCCAATCCCTTTTTGGGGCGCTGGTCCCATTTTGGGGGTCCCAGGACATTTTTTGGGGTCCTTGACCATTTTGGGGATCCCAAACCCTTTTTGGGGGTCCTTGACCCTTTTTTTGGGGGGTCCCAGATCCATTTTTGGGGGTCCCAGATCCTTTTTGGGGGTCCCTGACCCTTTTAGGGGTCCCAGTTCCTTTTTTTGGGGTCCCCAATCCAATTTTGGGGGTCCCAGACCCTATCTGGGGGGTTCCAGACCCCATTTTGGGGATTCCCAAACCAATTTTGGGGTCCCTGACCCCTTTTTTGGGGTCCCAGATCCATTTTTGGGGGTCCCAGATCCATTTTTGGAGGTCCCAGGACATTTTTTGGGGTCCTTGACCATTTTGGGGATCCCAAACCCTTTCTGGGTGTCCCAGATCCTTTTTTGGGGGGTCCCAGATCTTTTTTGGGGTCCCTGACCCTTTTAGGGGTCCCAGTTCCTCTTTTTGGGGTCCCCAAACCAATTTTGGGGGTACAGACCCCATTTTGGGGGTCCCCAAACCAATTTTGGGGGTTCCAGACCCTTTTTTGGGGTCTCTGATTTCGGAATTTTTGGGTTTTCTGGGGTGCTGATTTTTGGGGGGTTTTGGGGTTTTTTGGGGTTCCCCGTTTTCGGGGTGCGCCCCTCACCTGCTGGCACTGCCCAGCTGTGCCCAGATGGGTTCAACCCCCAATTTTTGGGGGGTTTTTTCCTGATTTTTGGGATTTTTGGGGTTTTTTCCCCTGATTTTTGGGATTTTTGGGGATTTTTGGGGTTTCTGCATTTCAGCACCCCCCGGGCCGATCCCAGTGGGGTTTTTTGGGGTTCCCCGATTTCGGGGTGCCCCCCTCACCTGCTGGCACTGCCCAGAGAGACCCCACAGCTGTGCCCAGGTGAGTCTGGGGAGGGTCAACCCCAGATTTTTGGGGTTTTTTCCCCAATTTTTGGGATTTTGGGGGTTTCTGCATTTCAGCCCCCCCCGGGCCGATCCCATTGGGGTTTTTTGGGGTCCCCCGATTTCGGGGTGCCCCCCTCACCTGCTGGCACTGCCCGTAGAGGTCCAGCAGGGTTTCACCTCTGATTTTTTGGGGCTTTTTCCCCATTTTTGAGGCTTTTCTCCCCGATTTTTGGGATTTTTGGGGTTTCTGTATTTCGGCACCCCCCAGGCCGATCCCACTGGGGTTTTTTGGGGTTCCCCATTTTTGGGGTGCCCCCCTCACCTGCTGGCACTGCCCAGCTGTGCCCAGGAGGGTTTCACCTCTGATTTTTGGGTTTTTTTTCCCCGATTTTTGGGATTTTTGGGCTTTTTTTTGGGATTTTTGGTGTTTCTGTATTTTGGGACCCCCCGGGCCGATCCCATTGGGGTTTTTTGGGGTTCCCCATTTTCGGGGTGCCCCCCTCACCTGCTGGCACTGCCCATAGAGGTCCAGCAGGACGTAGCAGGGGCTGGGCACCCCCCCTGCCACGGCGCCCTGGTCGCGGCCGTTGATGAAGAGGTGCAGCCGCCCCCCCCCCGTCCACCAGGAGCCCCAAAACCGACCCGGCCGGGAGCAGCTCCAGGGAGGGGCCGGGGAGATCCCGGATCTGGGGGGAAACAGCAAAAATTCGGGGTTCAGAGGGAAATTTGGGGGGTTCAGAAGGAAAATTGGGGGGTTTACAGTGAAAATTGGGGGATTTGGGGCGGTTTTGGGGGTTTTGGGGTCACAGGACCCGGCCGGGAGCAGCTCCAGGGAGGGGCCGGGCAGGTCCCGGATCTGGGGGGAAACAGCACAAAATTGGGGTTCAGAGGGAAATTTGGGGGTTTTGGGGTGGAATTTGGGAGATTTGGGGCAGTTTTGGGGGGTTTTGGGGGGGTTTGGGGGGGATTTGGGGTCACAGGACCCAGCGGGGAGCAGCTCCAGGGAGGGGCCGGGCAGGTCCCGGATCTGGGGGGAAAAGGGGAAAAATTGGGGTTCAGAGGGAAATTTGGGGGGTCAGGAGGGGATTTGGGGGGGTTTTGGGGGGATTTTGGGGGGGTTTGGGGGGTTTTTGGGGGGGTTTGGGGGGTTTTGGGGGGGTTTGGGGAGGTTTTGGGGTCACAGGACCCGGCCGGGAGCAGCTCCAGGGAGGGGCCAGGGAGATCCCGGATCTGGGGAGAAACGGGAAAAAATCGGGGTTCAGAGGGAAATTTGGGGGGTCAGGAGGGGATTTGGGGGGGTTTTGGGGGGATTTTGGGGGGGTTTGGGGTGGTTTTGGGGGGTTTGGGGGGGTTTTGGGGTCACAGGACCCGGCCGGGAGCAGCTCCAGGGAGGGGCCGGGGAGATCCCGGATCTGGGGGGAAAAGGGGAAAATTCGGGGTTCAGAGGGAAATCTGGGGGGTCAGGAGGGGATTTGGGGGGTCAGGAAGGGATTTAGGGTGGTTTGGGGGATTTGGGGGGGGTTTGGGGTGGTTTTGGGGGGGTTTTTGGGGAGGTTTTGCGGTCACAGGACCCGGTGGGGAGCAGCTCCAGGGAGGGGCTGGGCAGGTCCCGGATCTGGGGGTAAACAGCAAAAATTCGGGGTTCAGAGGGAAATTTGGGGGGTTCAGAAGGAAAATTGGGGGGTCTGGGGCAGTTTCAGGGGGTTTTGGGGGGGTTTTGGGGGGGATTTTGGGGGGGATTTGGGGTCACAGGACCCGGCGGGGAGCAGCTCCAGGCACTCAAGGGTTAATTCAGGGTATTTTGGGGATATTTTTGGGATATTTGGGGGGTATTTTTGGGGTATTCTTGGGATATTTTTTGGGTATTTTGGGGATATTTTTGGGGATATCTCAGGGATATTTTTGGGATATTTTGGGATATTTTTGGGATTTTTTTTTATATTTTGGGGGTATTTTTGGGATGGTTTTAGGGTATTTTTAGGATATTTTTGGGGATATCTCAGGGATATTTTGGGGATATCTCAGGGATATTTCTGGGATATTATTGGGATATTTTCAGGACATTTTCGGGATATTTTTGGGGTGATTCTGGGCTGTTTTGGGGCTCTCTCTGACCTTCCTGGCGTTGTGGAAAACGGCTCTCCTCTGCAGGATACAGGCCGGGGTTTGGGGGATTTTTGGGGATAATTTGGGATATTTCAGGGATATTTCAGGGATATTTCAGAGACATGTTGAGGATATTTTTGGGGTATTTTAGGACATTTTTGGGGCTCTCTCTGACCTTCCTGGCGTTGTGGAACACAGCTCTCCTCTGCAGGATCCAGGCCGGGGTTGGGGATAATTTGGGATATTTTTGGGGATATTTTTTGGATTTTTTGGGGATATTTCAGGGATATTTTTGGGGTGATTTTGGGATATTTTTAGGACGTTTTTGGGGTGTTTTCCCACCTTCCTGGCGTTGTGGAACACGGCCTCCTCTGCAGGATCCGGGGGATTTTTGCAGTAATTTCAAGGATATTTTGGGGATATTTTGGGATATTTCAGGGATATTTTTTGGATATTTTTTGGATATTTTTTGGATATTTTTTGGATATTTCAGGGATATTTTTGGGGTGATTTTGGGATATTTTAGGGCTGTTTTGGGGCTCTCTCTGACCTTCCTGGCGTTGTGGAACACGGCCCTCCTCTGCAGGGTCCAGGGGATTTTTGCAGTAATTTCAGGGATATTTTGGGGATATTTTTGGGGATAATTTGGGATATTTCAGGGATATTTCAGGGATATTTCAGGGATATTTCAGAGACATGTTGAGGATATTTCTGGGATATTTTAGGACATTTTTGGGGCTCTCTCTGACCTTCCTGGCGTTGTGGAACACGGCTCTCCTCTGCAGGATCCAGGCCGGCCGTTTGAGGCCGTGGGCGCAGGCGGGCAGGGGGGAGCGCCCGGGGGGGGCCCCGGTGACCCCCAGGGCCAGGGAGGAGCTCCACTGCGGGTTCAGGGCGTCGATCTGCACCTGTGACGTCACAGTGACGTCATCAGAGGTGTGGTGACGTCATCACCAACCCCCATTATCACACAACCCCCCCAGAACAATCCCACCCCACCCCCATCCCCAATCGGCTCCACTGCGGGTTCAGGGCGTCGATCTGCACCTGTGACGTCATCGATGATGTCATAACGGGGTTGTGACATCATCAGCGGTGCGGTGACGTCATCACCAACCCCCATTATCACACAGCCCCCCCAGAACAATCCCACCCCACCCCCATCCCCAATCGGCTCCACTGCGGGTTCAGGGCGTCGATCTGCACCTGTGACGTCACTGATGACGTCATCAGTGGGGCTGTGATGTCATCACCAACCCCCGGTGTCTCACAGTCCCCCTCGAGAACGAACCCACCCCACCCCCACCCCCCATTCAGCTCCACTGCGGGTTCAGGGCGTCGATCTGCACCTGTGACGTCATAGTGACGTCATCAGCGGTGTGGTGACGTCATAATGGGGTTGTGATGTCATCAGCAGCCCCCTGTGTCACACAGCCCCCCCCAGAACAATCCCACCCCACCCCCACCCCCCCAATCGGCTCCACTGCGGGTTCAGGGCGTTGATCTGCACCTGTGACGTCAGCATGATGTCATCAGGGCCTGATGATGTCATCACCAACCCCCATTATCACACAGCCCCCCCAGAACAATCCCACCCCACCCCCATCCCCAATCGGCTCCACTGCGGGTTCAGGGCGTCGATCTGCACCTGTGACGTCACTGATGACGTCATCAGTGGGGCTGTGATGTCATCACCAACCCCCGGTGTCTCACAGTCCCCCTCGAGAACGAACCCACCCCACCCCCACCCCCCATTCAGCTCCACTGCGGGTTCAGGGCGTCGATCTGCACCTGTGACGTCATAGTGACGTCATCAGCGGTGTGGTGACGTCATAATGGGGTTGTGATGTCATCAGCAGCCCCCTGTGTCACACAGCCCCCCCCAGAACAATCCCACCCCACCCCCACCCCCCCAATCGGCTCCACTGCGGGTTCAGGGCGTTGATCTGCACCTGTGACGTCAGCATGATGTCATCAGGGCCTGATGATGTCATCACCAACCCCCATTATCACACAGCCCCCCCAGAACAATCCCACCCCACCCCCATCCCCAATCGGCTCCACTGCGGGTTCAGGGCGTCGATCTGCACCTGTGACGTCACTGATGACGTCATCAGTGGGGCTGTGATGTCATCACCAACCCCCGGTGTCTCACAGTCCCCCTCGAGAACGAACCCACCCCACCCCCACCCCCCATTCAGCTCCACTGCGGGTTCAGGGTCTCGATCTGCACCTGTGACGTCAGCAGTGACGTCATTGTGGGGCTCTGACGTCATCAGTGGTGCAGTGACGTCATCACCAATCCCCGGTGTCCCACAGCCCCCCCAGAATCACCCCACCCCCACCCCCCCCAATCAGCTCCACTGCGGGTTCAGGGCGTCAATCTGCACCTGTGACGTCACCGTGATGTCATCAGTGGTGCTGTGATGTCATCACCAACCCCCGGTGTCCCCCACAGCCCCCCCCACCAAATGAACCCACCCCCCCCAATCGGCTCCACTGTGGGTTCAGGCCGCTGAAACCCTATTGGCCCATCCCCTATGACATCACAACCATCCCCTCTGACATCACAGGTGTCTTGGATCCCCATTGGCCCATCCTCTATGACATCATCACCTCCTCTATGACATCACCACCAGCCTCTATGACATCACAGGTGTCTTGGATCCCCATGGGCCCATCACCTATGACGTCACCGTGTCCCCTATGACATCACCATGCTGCCTATGACATCACCACATCCCCTATGACATCACTGCAGTCCCGGATGCCCATTGGCCCATCCCCTATGACACCTCTACCACCCCCTATGACATCACCACCCGCCCAATCCCCATTTCCCCGCCCCCTATGACATCACCATCTCCCTGATCATCCATTCGCCCATCCCCTATGACATCACAGGTGTCCTGGATCCCCATTGGCCCATCCCCTATGACATCACAGCAGTCCCAGATGCCCATTGGCCCATCCCCTACGACATCACCGTGTCCCCTATGACATCACCATGCCGCCTATGACATCACCACATCCCCTATGACATCACAGCAGTCCCTGATCCCCATTGGCCCATCCCCTACGACATCACCACCCGCCCAATCCCCATCGCCCCGCCCCCTATGACATCACGGCGTCCCCGGCGCCGTGCCCCGCCCCCCGATGACGTCACGGTGACGTCAGGGGTACCTGGAAGAGGCGTCCCGGGGGGAGGGGCTGCCCCACCAGCACCAGCCCCTGGTTGTAGCTGCTGACGCGCGTGGCCGTGCGGGCGCCGTTGGACAGCAGGATGTTCTTGCCGTGGCTCAGGAACGTGGGGGGGCCCTGAATTGGGGGGAAAACACCAAAATTTGGGGGTTTGGGGAGAGTTTGGGGGGGTTTGGGGGAGTTTGGGGGGTCACAGGGGGAGTTTGAGGGGTTTAAAGGGGATTTTGGGGGGTTTCGGTGGTATTTAAAGGGTTAAAGGGGGGCAGCAGGATGTTCTTGCCGTGGCTCAGGAACGTGGGGGGACCCTGAATTGGGGAGAAAAAAACAAAATTTGGGGTTTTGGGAGAGTTTGGGGGGTTTGGGGGGTTTAAAGGGGAGTTTGGGGGGTTTAAAGGGGATTTTATGGCATTTAAAAGGGATTTTAGGGGTATTGAAAGGGTTAAAGTGGGGGAGGGGCAGCAGGATGTTCTTGCCGTGGCTCAGGAACGTGGGGGGACCCTGGAACGGGGGGAAAAAACCAAAATTTGGGGTTTTGGGGAGAGTTTGGGGGGGTTTGGGGGAGTTTTGGGGGGTTTAAAGGGGATTTTGGGGGTCCTGGAGGGGATTTTGGGGGGTTTGATGGCATTTAAAAGGGATTTTAGGGGTATATTGAAAGGGTTAAAAGGGGACAGCAGGATGTTCTTGCCGTGGCTCAGGAACGTGGGGGGACCCTGAATTCGGGAGAAAATGGAAAATTTTGGGGTTTTGGGGAGAGTTTGGGGGTCTCAGGGGGAGTTTGGGGGGTTTGAAGGGGATTTTGGGGGGTTTCGGTGGTATTTAAAGGGTTAAAGTAGGACAGCAGGATGTTCTTGCCGTGGCTCAGGAACGTGGGGGGGCCCTGAATTGGGGGGAAAACACCCAAATTTGGGGGTTTGGGAAGAGTTTGGGGGTCTCAGGGGGAGTTTGGGGGGTTTGAAGGGGATTTTGTGGGGTTTAAATGGAATTTTGGGGGTCCTGGAGGGGATTTGGGGGGGTTTTGGGTGGTATTGAAAGGGTTAAAGTGGGGGAGGGGCAGGAGGATGTTCTTGCCGTGGCTCAGGAATGTGGGGGGGCCCTGGAACGGGGGGAAAAAGGGAAAATTTGGGGTTTGGGGAGAGTTTGGGGGGTTTGGGGGGGGGTTACAGATCCAAGAGGGGATTTTGGGGGCGAACTGGGAGGAGCAAAACCCCACCAATGCAACACCAGTCCCTCCCAGTATAAACCAGTATAAACCAGTATAACTTAGCACAATGACTACAACCCAGTACAAACCACTATAACCTAGTATAGCCCAGTATAACCCAGTTCATCCCAGTTTATCCCAGTTCCCCCCCCAGTCCCTCCCAGTATAACCCAGTTCATCCCAGCCCCTCCCAGTATAAACCAGTATAGCCCAGTGCCCCCCAATCCCCTCCCAGTCCCTCCCAGTATAGCTCAGTTCATCCCAGTTTATCCCAGTGCCCCCCAATCCCCCCCCAGTGCCCCCCAGTTCCCTCCCAGTATATCCCAGTTCATCCCAGTTCTCTCCCAGTTTATCCCAGTATAACCCAGTGCCCCCCAATCCCCTCCCAGTTCCATCCCAGTATAACCCAGTTCATCCCAGTTCTCTCCCAGTTCCATCCCAGTATAACCCAGTTCATCCCAGTTCTCTCCCAGTTTATCCCAGTATAACCCAGTGCCCCCCAGTGCCCCCCAATCCCCTCCCAGTTCCTCCCAGTTCCCTCCCAGTATATTCCAGTATAACCCAGTTCCCTCCCAGTGTCCCCCAATCCCCTCCCAGTCTCTTCCAGTTCCCTCCCAGTTCATCCCAGTATAACCCAGTCCATCCCAGTTCCCACCCAGCCCCTCCCAGCCCCGCCCCTCCCCCTCTCACCCAATCGCCGCCGTCCCCTCCGGGCGGGGGGAGGGGCTGAGGCTCGCTGGGGGAGGGGCTGGGGGAGGGGCTGGGGGTGGGGGAGGGGCCGTCCCCGCCCCCCGCGCTGGCCCCGCCCCCCGCGCTGACGATGGACACGGCCGTGACGCGCCCGTACAGGTCCAGGGCCACGAAGGCGTTCTGTGACGTCACAGAAGGGGGCGGGGCGTCAGGGTGGGCGGGGTGTGACGTCAGATGGGGCGGGGAGTGATGTCATGGCCCCGCCCATAACAGGAAGTGATGGCAGAAGGGTGGGAATGACGTCATGTGGTGTGCCCAGGTGTGCCCCAGGTGTCCCCAGGTACCCCGAGGTGTGCCCAGGTACCCCCAGGTGTGCCCAGGTGTGCCCCAGGTGTGCCCAGGTGTGTCCCAGGTGTGCCCTAGGTGTGCCCAGGTGTGTCCCAGGTACCCCCAGGTGTGCCCAGGTGTGCCCCAGGTGTGCCCCAGGTACCCCCAGGTGTGCCCCAGATGTGCTCCAGGTGTGCCCCAGGTACCCCCAGGTGTCCCCAGGTACCCCCAGGTGTGCCCAGGTGTGCCCCAGGTGTGCTCCAGGTGTGCCCCAGGTACCCCCAGGTGTGCCCAGGTGTATCCCAGGTGTATCCCAGGTGTGCCCAGGTGTGCCCAGGTACCCCCAGGTGTGCCCAGGTGTATCCCAGGTGTATCCCAGGTGTGCCCAGGTGTGCCCAGGTACCCCCAGGTGTGCCCAGGTGTATCCCAGGTGTATCCCAGGTGTGCCTAAGTACCCACAGGTTTGTCCCAGGTGTGCCCCAGGTGTGTTTCCCCCCCCCAGCTGTGCCCAGGTGTGTATTTGTTCCCCCCAGCTGTGCCCAGGTGTGTCCCCCCCCCAGCTGTGCCCCAGGTGTGCCCAGGTGTGTTTTTCCCTCCCCCAGGTGTGTCCCAGGTGTCCCCAGGTACCCCCAGGTGTGCCCCAGGTGTGTTTCCCCCCGCCAGCTGTGCCCAGGTGTGTATTTGTTCCCCCCCAGCTGTGCCCAGGTGCGCCTAGGTGTGTTTGTTCCCCCCCAGGTGTGCCCAGGTGTGTTTTTCCCTCCCCCAGGTGTCCCCCAGGTGTGCCCAGGTGTGCCCAGGTGTGTTTTTCCCTCCCCCAGGTGTGCCCAGGTGTGCCCAGGTGCCCGTGGGTACCTTGGCCACGCCCGTGGCCGCGGGTCCCATGTCCTGCCCGTCCACCACCAGGTGCAGAGAATCGTCCGGCCCGCGGCGCACGCCCAGCCGGTTCCCCACCTGGGAGAGACCAAAACGGCCCAAATTCACCCCAAAATATCCCAAATTCACCCCAAATTCACCCCAAAATATCCCCCAGATCCATCCCCAGCCGGTTCCCCACCTGGATGGACCAAAACCGCCCAAATTCACCCCAAAATGGCCCAAATTCACCCCAAAATATCCCCCAGACCCATCCCCAGCCGCTTCCCTACCTGGGATGGACAAAATTGACCCAAAATATCCCAAATTTACCCCAAATACATCCCCAGGTGGGCCCAGGTGACCCCAAACCCCCTCCAGGTGACCCCAAACCCCACACAGGTGAGCCCAGGTGACCCCAAACCCCTCCAAGTGACCCCAAACTCCCCCCAGGTGACCTCAAACCCCCCCAGGTGACCCCAAACCCCTCCAGGTGACCCCAGGTGACCCCAAACCCGCCCAGGTGAGCACTGACCATCAGTCTGTCCAGGCTGACGCCGTAGTTGTGGCGCACCTGGGCCCCGGTCACTGCCCAGGTGACCCCAAACCCCCCCCAGGTGACCCCAGGTGACCCCAAACCCCCCCCAGGTGACCCCAAACCCCCCCAGGTGACCCCAGGTGACCCCAAACCCCCCCCAGGTGACCCCAAGTGACCCCAAACCCTCCCAGGTGACCCCAAACCCCCTCCAGGTGACCCCAACTCCCCCCCCAGGTGACCCCAAACCCCCCCAGGTGTCCCCAAACCCCCCCAGGTGACCCCAGGTGACCCCAAACCCCCCCAGGTGACCCCAAACCCCCTCCAGGTGAGCCCAGGTGACCCCAAACCCGCCCAGGTGAGCACTGACCGTCAGTCTGTCCAGGCTGACGCCGTAGTTGTGGCGCACCTGGGCGCCGTTGTGCCGCACCTCGGCCCCGGTGACGGCCCAGGTGGGCGGGGCCGGCAGGTCCAGCAGGGAGGGGGGCAGGGCGGGGGGCCCGGGCGGGGGCAGGGCCGTCAGCCCCACCCGCAGAGACCCCGCCCACCGCTCGTCCAGGGCCTCGATGCGCACCTGGACAGGTGAGACAGGGACAGGTGAGACATGGACACACCTGGGACACACCTGGGGACAGCCCTGACCCAGCCCCACCCGCAGAGACCCCGCCCACCGCTCGTCCAGGGCCTTGATCTGCACCTGGACAGGTGAGACAGGGACAAATGAGGCTGGGACACACCTGGGACACACCTGGGACACTGGCCACACCCACTGACCACACCCACTGACCACACCCACTGACCACACCCTGAACACACCTGGGAATAGCCCTGACCCAGCCACACCCACACAGACCCCGCCCACCACTCATCCAGGGCCTCAATGCGCACCTGGATAGGTGAGACACGGACACACCTGGGACACTGACCACACCCCCTGACCACACCCCCTGGCCACACCCCCTGGCCACACCCCCTGGTCACACCCCCTGGCCACACCCTGAACACACCTGGGATGGGAGGGGCACAGGTGAGCCCAGAACTCCCCTGGGGGTGTTTCAATCAAGCTGGGGGAGGGGCTTCCTAATTGAGGGTGTGGCCTATCCCCATGCCCCACCCACAATGGCCACACCCGATTCCTTCTTAAAGCGACAGCGCCCTTTTCCAGTCCCACCCTGCCCCAGGGCGTGGCTTCCCGAGGTAACCCCGCCCACAACGGCCACATCCATTTCCTTAAAGCGACAGCGCCCTTTTCCAGTCCCACCCCTCCCCAGGGCGTGGCTTCCCCAGGTAACCCCGCCCACAATGGCCACACCCATTTCCTTCTTAAAGCGACAGCGCCCTTTTCCAGTCTCACCCCTCCGCAGGGTGTGGCTTCCCCAGGTAACCCCGCCCACAACGGCCACACCCATTTCCTTAAAGCAACAACACCCTTTTACAGTCCCACCCTCCCCAGGGCGTGGCTCCCCCAGGTAACCCCACCCACCCATGGGCGTGTCCCTCCCACAACCCCACCCACAACGGCCAGATCCATTCCCTTAAAGCGACAGCGCCCTTTTCCCACCCCGCCCCGCCCCTATCCCCAGCGGGTGACCACGCCCGTCGGGGGGCGTGTCCCCGCGGCCCCGCCCACCTCGAAGAGCTCTCCTGGGCGCAGGTGGGAGCGGCTGAAGACGAGGCCGTGGCAGTACCCGGAGACGCGGGCGGCGCCCAGGCCCTCGGCCGCCAGCGCCACGTTCTGCCCGCAGCGGCCGTGGAAGCGCTGGCACGGCCCCGGCGCTGCGGACGGACACACGGACACATGGTCAGGGGGGTAGGGGATGGTCAGTGTGGTCAGTGTGATGGTCAGTGTGATGGTCAGTCAGGTATGGGATGGTCAGTGCAGTCAGTGCGGTCAGTGGTCAGTGTGGTCAGTGTGGTCAGTGGTCAGTGTGGTCAGTGTGGTCAGTGGTCAGTGTGGTCAGTGGTCAGTGGTCAGTGCAGTCACGTTCTGCCCACAGCGGCCGTGGAAGCGCTGGCACGGCCCCGGCGCTGCGGACGGACACACGGACACATGGTCAGGGGGGTAGGGGATGGTCAGTGTGGTCAGTGTGATGGTCAGTGTGATGGTCAGTCAGGTATGGGATGGTCAGTGCAGTCACGTTCTGCCCACAGCGGCCGTGGAAGCGCTGGCACGGCCCCGGCGCTGCGGACGGACACACGGACACACGGACACACGGTCAGGAGGATGGTCAGGGGATGGTCAGGGGGGTAGGGGATGGTCAGTGTGGTCAGTGTGGTCAGTGTGGTAAGGGATGGTCAGTGGGTGTGGTCGGTGGGCGTGGTCGGTGGGCGTGGTCAGTGGTGTGGGGGATCGTAATGGGAGAGGGGACATGGGGGAGGCACCTCCTAGTCCCTCCCAGTATAACCCAGTACAGACCAGTAGAAACCAGTCCCCCCAGTCCCTCTCAGTCCATCCCAGTCCCTCCCAGTCCCTCCCAGTCCATCCCAGTCCCTCCCAGTTTGATCCCAGTCCATCCCAGTCCCTCCCAGTCCCCCCAGGCCGTACCTGGTGAAGGGGGCGGGGCTTTGTCCGGCCCCGCCCCCGGGCTCTGGCTGTTGTCGGCGGGGCCGGAGGCGCCGGTCAGCGACACCTGGACACACTGACCATAGAGATCCACCACGGCGTACACCTCTGGGGACAGGGGACACCTGAGTGACACCTGTCACCTGTGTGTCACCTGTCACCTGAGTGCCACCTCAGTGTCACCTGTGTCACCTGTGTGTCACCTGTGTGACCTGTGTCACCTGTGTCACCTGGACACACTGACCATAGAGATCCACCACAGCGTACACCTCTGGGGACAGGGGACACCTGAGTGCCACCTGAGTGCCACCTGAGTGTCATCTGTCACCTGTGTGTCACCTCAGTGTCACCTGTGTGTCACCTGTGTCACCTCAGTGACACCTGGACACACTGACCATAGAGATCCACCACGGCGTACACCTCTGGGGACAGGGGACACACCTGAGTGACACCTGAGTGACACCTGAGTGCCACCTGTCACCTGTGTGTCACCTCAGTGTCACCTGTGTCACCTGTGTGTCACCTGTGTGTCACCTGTGTGTCACCTGTGTCACCTGTGTCACCTGGACACACTGACCATAGAGATCCACCACAGCGTACACCTCTGGGGACAGGGGACACACCTGAGTGACACCTGTGTCACCTGTGTCACCTGTGCCACCTCAGTGTCACCTGTGTCACCTCAGTGACACCTGGACACACTGACCATAGAGATCCACCACGGCGTACACCTCTGGGGACAGGGGGACACCAATCCCCCAATGCCCTGTCTGTCCCCGGTGTCCCCGGTGTCCCCAAGGTACCTGGTGGCAGCCCCGAGCAGGCCACGCCCTGGCTGTCCCCAATCCCCTGATGTCCCTGATGCCCTGATGTCCCCAGTGTCCCCGATGTCCCCAATGTCCCCAGTGTCCCCAATGCCCTGGCTGTCCCCAGTGTCCCCAGTGTCCCCAGTGTCCCCAATGCCCTGGCTGTCCCCAGTGTCCCCAGTGTCCCCACTGTCCCCAGTGTCCCCAATGCCCTGACTGTCCCCAATGTCCCCAATGTCCCCGATGTCCCCAATGTCCCCAATGTCCCCAGTGTCCCTGATGTCCCCAATGTCCCCGCTGTCCCCAATCCCCCAATGTCCCCACTGTCTGCAGTGTCCCCGATGTCCCCAATGTCCCCACTGTCCCCAGTGTCCCCGAGGTACCTGGTGGCAGCCCCGAGCAGGCCACGCCCTGGCTGTCCCCAATCCCCCAGTGTCGCCAATGTCCCCACTGTCCCCAATGTCCCCACTGTCCCCAATGTCCCCGATGTCCCCAATGTCCCCAGTGTCCCCAAGGTACCTGGTGGCAGCCCCAAGCAGGCCACGCCCTGGCTGTCCCCAATCCCCCCGATGCCCTGGCTGTCCCCAGTGTCCCCAATGCCCTGGCTGTCCCCGATGTCCCCAATGTCCCCAATGTCCCCAGTGTCCCCGTACCTGGTGGCAGCCCCGAGCAGGCCACGCCCTGGTCGGTGCCATCGATGAAGTAGCGCAGGTCCCCTCCCCCCGTGCGCATCATCCCGATCCGCGCCCCCGTGCCCAGCGCGTCCAGGTCACAGCCGTAATTGTTCCGCATGGTGTTCCCGTCCTGCATGATGGCCGTGCCGCTGTGGGGACATGGGGACATTGGGGACATCACTGGGGACATGGGGACACAGCCACAGTGACAGGGACACAGCCCTGACACAGCCATGGGGACAGGAACAGGGACAGGGGACAGGGACACGGGGACAGGTCACAGCCGTAATTGTTCCGCATGGTGTTCCCGTCCTGCATGATGGCCGTGCCACTGCGGGGACATGGGGACATTGGGGACATGGGGACATCATGGGGACACAGCCCTGACACAGCCATGGGGACACAGGGACAGGAACAGGGACACAGGGACACGGGGACAGGTCACAGCCGTAATTGTTCCGCATGGTGTTCCCGTCCTGCATGATGGCCGTGCCACTGCGGGGACATGGGGACATAGGGGACATCATTGGGGACATGGGGACACAGCCCTGACACAGCCCTGACACAGCCATGGGGACACAGGGACACGGGGACATGGGGACATGGGGACAGAGGGACACAGGGACATGGGGACACAGGGACATAGGCACACAGGGACACAGGCACACAGGGACGTGGGGACAGAGGGACCGAGGGACAGAGGGACACAGGGACACAGGGACATGGGGACAGAGGGACACAGGGACACAGGGACATAGGAACACAGGGACACAGGGACACAGGGACATGGGGACACAGGGACACGAGGACACAGGGACAGGTCACAGCCGTAGTTGTCCCTCACGGTGTTCCCATCCTGCACGGTGGCCGTGCCGCTATGGGGACACCATTGGGGACATCGTGGGGACACGGCAGGGACATGGGGACACAGCCATGAGGACAGACACACAGCCATGGGGACACAGTGACATCGGGGACACACGGACAGGGGTGTCCCCAGGTGTCCCCAGGTGTCCCAGGTGTCCCCTTGGGGACAGGGGTGTCCCCGGGTGGCCCTTGGGGACAGGGGTTTCCCCAGGTGTCCCCAGGTGTCCCCTTGGAGACAGTGGTGACCCAGGTGTCCCCATGGGGACAGTGGTGGCCCCAGGTGGCCCTTGGGGACAGGGGTGTCCCCAGGTGTCCCCACCTGAGCATCCAGGTGTCGTAGTCGATGTCCGTCATGGTGTTGGGGAACTCCAGGTCCTCGGGGCGGATGGCGGTGACACCTGTGGGGACACGGGGACACCTCGGTCACCCCGGGTCCCCCTGGCTGTCCCCAATGTCCCCGAGGTCCCAAGGTCCCCAAATGTCCCCCCGTGTCTCCAATGTCCCCAGTGTCCCCAAATGTCCCCAATGTTCCTGCTGTCCCCAATGTCCTCCAATGTCCCCAACATCCCCATAATGTCCCCAATGTCCCCCAATATCCCCAATGTCCCCAGTGTCCCAAGGTGTCCCCAGGTGTCCCCAGTGTCCCCACTGTCCCCCGATGGTCCCCAAATGTCCCCAGTGTCCCCAATGTCCCCAATGTCCCCAATGTCCCCAATGCCCCAATGTCCCCAATGTCCCCAGATGTCCCCAGTGTCCCCAGATGTCCCCAGTGTCCCCAATGTCCCCAATGCCCCCAATGTCCCCAATGTCCCCACTGTCCCTGATGTCCCCAGGTGTCCCCAGGTGTTCCCGATGTCCCCAGGTGTCCCCAGCTGTCCCCAGGTGTCCCCAATGTCCCCAGGTGTCCCCAGGTGTCCCCGGTGTCCCCTCACCGGCCTCGATGGACCCCGACCATCGATCCACCATCTTCTGGATGACGATCTCGAACAGCTCCCCGTCCCGCAGGGCCCTGCACCAAAAACCCCAAAAATCACCCCAAGAATCACCCCAAAAATCACCCCAAAAACCTCCCCAAAATCACCCCAAAATCACCCCAAAACTCACCCCAAAACTCACCCCAAAATCACCCCAAAAATCACCCCAAAAACACCCCAAAATCACCCCAAAAATCACCCCAAAAACCTCCCCAAAATCACCCCAAAATCACCTCAAAATCACCCCAAAATCACCCCAAAAATCACCCCAAAAATCACCCCAAAATCACCCCAAAAACCAAAGCCCGGACACCCCAAAAATGGGAAAATCACCCCAAAAACACCCCAAAATCACCCCCAAAACACCCCAAAATCACCCCAAACACCAGAGCGGGGACACCCCAAAAATGGGGAATTATCCCCAAAATGGGACACCCCAAAAACCAGGAAATTACCCCAAAAGTAAGAGTGGGGACACCCCAAAAATGGGGAAACGACCCCAAAAATGGGAACCCCAAAAAAGGGGAAATGACCCCAAAAATGGGGAAACGACCCCAAAAATGGGAAACGACCCCAAAAATGGGAACCCCCAAAATGGGAAAACAACCCCAAAAATGGGAAACGACCCCAAAAATGGGACACCCCAAAAAAGGGGAAACGACCCCAAAAAGGCAGCGAACGGTTGGGTTTGAGGTTGGATCGGGGAATTTCAATGGGTTTTTTTTGGGATTTCACAATTTCGGGATTCCTGGGTGGATTTTTGGGGGGATTTCGGGATATTTCGGGTCCCCTCACCTGTTGGAGATGACGATGGCGTCGTTGAACTCGGAGCGGCCGTTCTGGCCGGGTTTGGGGCAGGTTTGGGGTATTCTAACGGGGTTTTTTGGGATTTCCCCATTCCTGGCTGGATTTTTTGGGATATTTCAGGATATTTCAGGATATTTTGGGATATTTCAGTCCCCTCACCGGTTGGAGATGACGATGGCGCCGTTGAACTCAGAGCGGCCGTTCTGACACGGCTGGGGTTTGGTTTGGGGCAGGTTTGGGGTATTTTAATGGGGTTTTTTGGGATTCTGACGGGGGTTTTTGGGATTTCCCCATTCCTAGGTGGATTTCTGGGGGATTTTTTTGGGATTTCGGGATATTTGGGTCCCCTCACCGGTTGGAGATGACGATGGCGCCGTTGAACTCAGAGCGGCCGTTCTGACACGGCTGGGGTTGAGTTTGGGGCAGGTTTGGGGTATTCTAACGGGGTTTTTGGGATTCTATCCGGGTTTTTTGGGATTCTGACGGGGTTTTTTGGGATTTCCCCATTCCTGGCTGGATTTTTGGGGAATTTCAGGATATTTTGGGGCCCTCACCAGTTGGAGATGACGATGGCGCCGTTGAACTCGGAGCGGCCTTTCTGGCCATGTTTGGGTTATTCTAACGGGGTTTTTTGGGATTTCCCCATTCCTGGCTGGATTTTTTGGGATATTTTGGGATATTTGTGTCCCCTCACCGGTTGGAGATGACGATGGCGTCGTTGAACTCGGAGCGGCCGTTCTGGCCGGGTTTGGGGCAGGTTTGGGTTATTCTAACAGGGTTTTTTGGGATTTCCCCATTCCTGGGTGGATTTTTTGGGATATTTCAGGATTTTTTGGGATATTTTGGGATATTTCAGTCCCCTCACCGGTTGGAGATGACGATGGCGTCGTTGAACTCGGAGCGGCAGTTCTGCCGCAGCGCCGTGCGGCCGCCGTTGGTGATGACGGCGTTGGCGCCGTGCAGCCGGTGGAAGCGCAGGTCGCTCGGGGACGCGCCCGGGGACGCGCCCTCGGGGCTGCCACCGCCGCTGTCACCCTCCGAGCCGTCCCCGAGCAGCGGTGGCACCTCTGGGGACACGACAGGGGGCTCGGGGACGGCTACGATGGCCCCCGTGTCCCCCAGTGTCCCCCAATGTCCCGATGTCCCCAAATGTCCCCAATCCCCTCAGTGTCCCCAATGTCCCCAATGTCCCCAATCCCCCCGATGTCCCCAATGTCCCCATTGTCCCCAATGTCCCCAATGTCCCCAATCCCCCCAATGTCCCCATTGTCCCCAATGTCCCCAATCCCCCCAGTGTCCCCATTGTCCCCAGTGGTGTCCCCACCTCCCTCATCCACGATGGTGGCCTGTGCCACCTGCCCGTACAGGTCCTGACTCCGATGTCCCCAATGTCCGCATTACCCCAAGAACCCCAATGTCCCCAATGTCCCCAATCCCCCCAGTGTCCCCAATGTCCCCAATCCCCCCAGTGTCCCCAATGTCCCCAATGTCACCCACCTCCCTCGTCCACGATGGTGGCCTGCGCCGCCTGCCCGTACAGCTCCTGACCCCAATGTCCCCAATGTCCCCAATCCCCCTGATGTCCCCAATGTCCCCATTACCCCAATAACCCCAATGTCCCCAATGTCCCCAATACCCCCAGTGTCCCCAATGTCCCCAATGTCCCCAATGTCACCCACCTCCCTCGTCCACGATGGTGGCCTGTGCCACCTGCTCGTACAGGTCCTGACCCCAATGTCCCCAATGTCCCCAATCCCCCCAATGTCCCCAATGTCCCCATTACCCCAATAACCCCAATGTCCCCAATGTCCCCAATACCCCCAGTGTCCCCAATGTCCCCAATGTCCCCAGCAGTGTCCCCACCTCCCTCGTCCACGATGGTGGCCTGTGCCGCCTGCCCGTACAGCTCCTGACCCCGATGTCCCCAATGTCCCCAATCCCCCCGATGTCCCCATTGTCCCCAATGTCCCCAATCCCCCCAATGTCCCCATTACCCCAATAACCCCAATGTCCCCAATACCCCCAGTGTCCCCAATCCCCCCGATGTCCCCAATTCCCCCAATGTCCCCAATGTCCCCAATCCCCCCAATGTCCCCAATCCCCCCAATGTCCCCAATGTCCCCAATGTCACCCACCTCCCTCGTCCACGATGGTGGCCTGTGCCGCCTGCCCGTACAGCTCCTGACCCCGATGTCCCCAATCCCCCCAATGTCCCCATTACCCCAATCCCCCCAATCCCCCCAGTGTCCCCAATGTCCCCGATGTCCCCAATCCCCCCAATGTCCCCAATGTCCCCAGCAGTGTCCCCACCTCCCTCGTCCACGATGGTGGCCTGTGCCGCCTGCCCGTACAGCTCCTGACCCCGATGTCCCCAATGTCCCCAATCCCCCCAGTGTCCCCAATCCCCCCGATGTCCCCAATGTCCCCAATCCCCCCAGTGTCCCCAGTGTCCCCAGTGTCCCCAATGTCCCCAGCAGTGTCCCCACCTCCCTCATCCACGATGGTGGCCTGTGCCGCCTGCCCGTACAGCTCCTGACCCCACAGTGTCCCCAATGCCCCCATTACCCCAATAACCCCGATGTCCCCAATCCCCCCAATCCCCCCAATGTCCCCAATGTCCCCAATGTCCCCAATGTCCCCAATGCCCCCATTACCCCAATAACCCCGATGTCCCCAATCCCCCCAATCCCCCCAATGTCCCCAATGTCCCCAATGTCCCCAATGTCCCCAATGCCCCCATTACCCCAATAACCCCGATGTCCCCAATCCCCCCAATCCCCCCAATGTCCCCAATGTCCCCAATGTCCCCAATGTCCCCAATGCCCCCATTACCCCAATCCCCCCGATGTCCCCAATGTCCCCAATCCCCCCAATGTCCCCAATCCCCCCATTGTCCCCAATGTCCCCACCTCCCTCGTCCACGATGGTGGCCTGTGCCGCCTGCCCGTACAGGTCCACCACGGCGTACACGTTGGGGGGCACGTTCCATGCGGCCGGGCCCTGCGCCACGCCGTTGACGAAGAAGTGCAGGGTGCCATCGTCCCTGCGCACCACGCCCACCGTGTCCCCCGCCTGCGGGGACAGCGTCACCACCCGCGCCCACCGCGCCGGGGACGGGGACGCGCGTCCCCGTTGTCACCGCCCGGCGGCCGCGGTGTCCCCACCTTGAGGCGGTCCAGGTTGTGGCCGTACTCGTCCAGCACGGTGGTGCCGTTGTGCATGACCCCGTTACCGGTCATCATCCACGTGCCTGGGGACAGCGGGGGACATTGGGGACATTGGGGACATCAGGGGGGATTCAGGACACTGGGGACACTGGGGACACTGGGGGATTCAGGACATTGGGGACATTGGGGACACAGGGACAGCCAGCACGGTGGTGCCGTTGTGCATGACCCCGTTACCGGTCATCATCCACGTGCCTGGGGACAATGGGGACATTGGGGACATTGGGGACATCGGGGGGGATTCAGGACATTGGGGACACTGGGGGGATCCAGGACATTGGGGACACTGGGGACATTGGGGACATTGGGGACATTGGGGACACTGGGGACACTGGGGACATTGGGGACATTCGGGGGGATTCAGGACATTGGGGACATTGGGACATTGGGGACACTGGGACAGCCAGCACGGTGGTGCCGTTGTGCTTGACCCTGTTGCCGGTCATCATCCACGTGCCTGGGGACAGCGGGGACATTGGGGACATCAGGGGGGATTGGGGACAGTGGGGATATCGGGGAACATTGGGGACACTGGGGACATTGGGGACACTGGGGACATTGGGGGCATTGGGGGGATTCAGGGCATTGGGGGGATTCAGGGCATTGGGGACACTGGGGACATTGGGGACACTGGGGAGATCCAGGACACTGGGGACATTGGGGACACTGGGGACATTGGGGACACTGGGGGGATTGGGGACATTGGGCACATTAGGGACTCTAGGGGATTCAGGACATTGAGGACATTGGGGACATTGGGAACACAAGGGCATCCAGGACATCGGGGACATTGGGGACATCGGGGACATCGGGGGACACTGGGGAGATCCAGGACACTGGGGACATTGGGGACATTGGGGACATTGGGGGGATTCAGGACATTGGGGACATTGGGGACACTGGGGACAGTGAGGGATTCAGGACATTGGGGACATTGGGGACATTGGGGACATTGGGGGGATTCAGGACATTGGGGACATTGGGGACACTGGGGACATCGGGGACACTGGGGACACTGGGGACATTGGGGACACTGGGGACATCGGGGACACTGGGGACACTGGGGACATTGGGGACACTGGGGACATTGGGGGGATTCAGGACATTGGGGACACAGGGACAGCCAGCACGGTGGTGCCGTTGTGCATGACCCCATTGCCGGTCATCATCCACGTGCCTGGGGACAGCGGGGACATCGGGGACATTGGGGACACAGGGGACATTGGGGGGATTCAGGACATTGGGGACATTGGGGACATTGGGGACATCAGGGACGTTGGGGACATCAGTGGGATTGGTCATGGAAATGTCACCTCTGGGACACAGGGATGTCACCTTGGGGACACAGGTGACACACCTGAGCACAGGCTGGTCATGGTGGAGTTGGGATGGTGGCACTGAGGTGACCCTGAGGTGACCCTGAGGTGACCCTGAGGTGACCCTGAGGTGACACAGGTGACACTGAGGTGACACAGGTGACACACCTGAGCGCAGGTTGATCATGGTGGGTGGCAGCTGCAGGTAGGCGGGGTTGGGGTGGGGACAGTGAGGTGACCCTGAGGTGACACAGGTGACACTGAGGTGACACAGGTGACACAGGTGACACACCTGAGCGCAGGTTTGTCATCGTGGACGGCAGCTGCAGGTAGGTGGGGTTGGGGTGGGGACAATGGGGTGACCCTGAGGTGACACAGGTGACCCTGAGGTGACACAGGTGACACTGAGGTGACACGGGTGACACTGAGGTGACACTGAGGTGACACAGGTGACACACCTGAGCGCAGGTTTGTCATCGTGGATGGCAGCTGCAGGTAGGCGGGGTTGTGGGTGGTGACGCCGATCTCGATGGACCCCGCCCACTTGTCCACCATCTTGTCCAGGCGCACCTGGAACAGCTCGTTGTCCCCGAGGGGCCGCGCGCTCAGCACCACGCCGTGGTTGAAGTCATCGGTGGCACTGGGGACATTGGGGACAGCAGTGTCACCATGGGGACATTAGGGACACCACAGGGACACTGGGGACACCATGGGGACACTGGGGACACCACGGTCACACAGTGACACCGCAGTGACACAGGGACACTCGTTGTCCCCGAGGGGCCGCGCGCTCAGCACCACGCCGTGGTTGAAGTCATCGGTGGCACTGGGGACAGGGGGACATTGGGGACACCATGGGGACACTGGGGACACCACAGTGACACAGTGACACTGCAGTGACACAGGGACACTCGTTGTCCCCAAGGGGCCGCGCGCTCAGCACCACGCCGTGATTGAAGTCATCAGTGGCACTGGGGACATGGGGACATTGGGGACACCATGGTGACATTGGGGACACCATGGGGACAGTGGGGACACCACGGTGACACAGGGACACTCGTTGTCCCCGAGGGGCCGTGCGTTCAGCCGTGGTTGAAGTCATCGGTGGCACTGGGGACAGTGGGGACAATGTCCCCAATTCCCCCAATGTCCCCCTGCTCTCCCCAGTGTCCCCAATCCCCCCAATCCCTCCAATGTCCCCAATGTCCCCACTGTCCCCGCGGTCACTCACTGCGGCCGCAGCACCGTCCGGCCCTCGTTGACCCCAATCCCCCCAATGTCCCCAATCCCCTCAATGTCCCCAGTGTCCCCAATCCTCCCAGTGTCCCCAATCCCCCCAATGTCCCCACTGTCCCCAATGTCCTCAATCCCCCCAGTGTCCCCAATCCCCTCAATGTCCCCAGTGTCCCTGCGGTCACTCACTGCAGCCGCAGCGCTGTCCGGCCCTCGCTGACCTCAATGTCTCCACTGTTCCCAATCCCCCCAATGTCCCCAATGTCCCCAATCCCCCCAGTGTCCCCAGTCCCCCCAATGTCCCCAATCCCCCCAATGTCCCCAATGTCCCCAGTGTCCCCGCGGTCACTCACTGCAGCTGCAGCGCCGTCCGGCCCTCGTTGACCTCAATGTCCCCAATGTCCCCAATCCCCCCAATGTCCCCAATCCCAATGACCCCAATGTCCCCAATGTCCCCAATGTCCCCAATGTCCCCAGTGTTCCAAATCCCCCCATCCCCCCAATGTCCCCACTGTCCCCAATGTCCCCAATCCCCTCAATGTCCCCACTGTCCCTACAATGTCCCCGCTGTCCCCGCCATCCCCGCGGTCACTCACTGCAGCCGCAGCACCGTCCGGCCCTCGTTGACCCCAATGTCCCCAGTGTCCCCAATGTCCCCACTGTCCCCAATCCCCCCAATGTCCCCAATGTCCCCAATCCCCTCAATGTCCCCAATCCCCCCAATGTCCCCACTGTCTCCACTATCCCCGCGGTCACTCACTGCGGCCGCAGTGCCATCCGGCTCTCATTGACCTCAATGTCCCCAATCCCCCCAATGTCCCCAATCCCCCCCAGTGTCCCCAGTGTCCCAAATCCCCCCAATGTCCCCAATGTCCCCACTGTCCCCACGTCCCCGCGGTCACTCACTGCGGCCGCAGCGCCGTCCGGCCCTTGTTGACCCCAATGTCCCCAACGCCCCGAGTGTCCCCAGTCCTCCCAATGTCCCCAATGTCCCCAATCCCCCCAGTGTCCCCAATCCCCCCAATGTCCCCAATCCCTCCAATGTCCCCACTGTCCCTACAATGTCCCCACTGTCCCCGCCGTCCCCGCGGTCACTCACTGCGGCCGCAGCGCCGTCCGGCCCTCGTTGACCACGGCCGCCTTCTGGCCGCAGTTGGGGTGGAAGAGCAGCCGGGGTGGTGGCGCGGTGGCCGCGCCGGTGGCCATGGCGGCGGTGGCGGTGGCGGTGACACGACGCGGCGTCCCCGCCGTCCCCTCGGGGGACAGGGCGCGCAGGATGGCGTTGTTGCGGCGCAGGCGGTCGCTGTGGTTGTGGTTGTGCACGATGGTCACCTTGACGGCCATGCCGTACAGGTCCACCACGCCGTACACCACCTGCGGCGTCAGCGAGGTGGCCACGCCTGCAACGGGGACATGGGGACACTGCGGGGACATGGGGACAGCAGAGATAGCAGGGACATGGGGACAGCAGGGACATGGAGGGGGACAGCAGGGACACGGCCATGCCGTACAGGTCCACCACGCCGTACACCACCTGCGGCGTCAGCGAGGTGGCCACGCCTGCAGAGGGGACACGGGGACACTGCGGGGACATGGGGACAGCAGGGACATGGGGACAGCAGGGACACGGAGGGGACAGCAGGGACATGGGGACACGGCCATGCCGTACAGGTCCACCACGCCGTACACCACCTGCGGCGTCAGCGAGGTGGCCACGCCTGGAATGGGGACACGGGGACATGGGGACAGCATGGGGACATGGTGGTGGCACTGGGGACAGCAGGGACACGGGGACATGGAGGGGACAGCAGGGACATGGGGACATGGGGACACGGCCATGCCGTACAGGGCCACCACGCCGTACAGCACCTGCGGCGTCAGCGAGGTGGCCACGCCTGCAATGGGGACACGGGGACACTGCGGGGACGTGGGGACAGCAGGGACACGGGGGGGACAGCAGGGACATGGGGACAGCAGGGACATGGGGACATGGAGGGGACATGGGGACAGCAGGGACATGGGGACACTGCGGGGACATGGGGACAGCAGGGACATGGGGACATGGGGACATGGGGACACGGCCATGCCGTACAGGGCCACCACGCCGTACAGCACCTGCGGCGTCAGCGAGGTGGCCACGCCTGCAATGGGGACACGGGGACATGGGGACAGCGTGGGGACAGCAGGGACATGGGGACACTGCGGGGACATGGGGACAGCAGGGACACAGAGGGGACAGCAGGGACATGGGGACACGGCCATGCCGTACAGGTCCACCACGCCGTACACCACCTGCGGCGTCAGCGAGGTGGCCACGCCTGCAATGGGGACATGGGGACACTGCGGGGACATGGGGACAGCAGAGACAGCAGGGACATGGGGACAGCAGGGACATGGAGGGGGACAGCAGGGACAGAGGGACAAAGGGACAGCAGGGACATGGGGACATGGGGACACGGCCATGCCGTACAGGTCCACCACGCCGTACACCACCTGCGGCGTCAGCGAGGTGGCCACGCCTGCAATGGGGACACGGGGACATGGGGACAGCGTGGGGACAGCAGGGACATGGAGGGGACAGCAGGGACAGCAGGGACATGGAGGGGACAGCAGGGACAGCAGGGACATGGAGGGGACAGTAGGGACAGCAGGGACATGGGGACACTGCAGGGACACGGGGACATGGGGACAGGGGGACACGGCCATGCCGTACAGGTCCACCACGCCGTACACCACCTGCGGCGTCAGCGAGGTGACCACGCCTGCGGAGGGACACGGGGACACTGCGGGGACGTGGGGACAGCAGGGACACGGGGACAGCAGGGACAGAGGGACATGGTGGTGGCACTGGGGACATGGGGACACAGCCATGCCGTACAGGTCCACCACGCCGTACACCACCTGCGGCGTCAGCGAGGTGGCCACGCCTGCAATGGGGACACGGGGACATGGGGACAGCGTGGGGACAGCAGGGACATGGGGACACTGCGGGGACATGGGGACATGGGGACACGGCCATCCCAGACAGGGCCACCACGCCGTACACCACCTGCGGCGTCAGCGAGGTGGCCACGCCTGCAACGGGGACACGGGGACATGGGGACAGCGTGGGGACAGCAGGGACATGGAGGGGACAGCAGGGACAGCAAGGACATGGAGGGGACAGCAGGGACAGAGGGACAAAGAGACAGCAGGGACACTGCGGGGACAGCAGGGACATGGGGACACGGCCATGCCGTACAGGGCCACCACGCCGTACAGCACCTGCGGCGTCAGCGAGGTGGCCACGCCTGTGGAGGGACACGGGGACAGCAGGGACATGGTGGTGGCACTGAGGACATGGGGACACAGGGACATGGGGACAGTGGGGACATGGGGACAGCATGGGGACATGGAGGGGACATGGGGACATTGGGACAGCAGGGACAGAGGGACACGGCGGTGGCACTGGGGACATGGGGACAGCGGGGACATGGAGGGGACAGCCGGGACAGAGGGACACAGGGGCAGCAGGGACAGAGGGACACAGGGGCAGCAGGGACAGAGGGACACAGGGACAGCAGTGACAGAGGGACACGAGGACAGCAGGGACAAAGGGACACTGGGACAGCAGTGACAGAGGGACACGGCGGTGGCCCTGGGGACAGAGGGACACGGCGGCGGTGGCACCGGGGACAGCAGGGACCCGACAGGGTCCAGTTTGGGCTGGGTTCCAGAAGATTCCGGAGAGATTCTGGGGGGTTTTGGGGAGGATTTAGGGGTGAATTTGGGTTCTTGGGGGTGAATTTGGGGTTTTTTGGGTGAATTTGGGATTTTTTGGGGTGAATTTGGGGGTTTTGGGGGTGAATTTGGGGGTTTTTGGGGTCAGTTTTGAGTTCCCAGTTCGGGATGTTTTTTGGGGTGGATTTTTGGGGTGGATTTGGGGTTTTTGGGGTGAATTTGGGGTTTTGGGGGTGAATTTGGGGTTTTTTGGGGTGAATTTGGGAGTTTTGGGGTGAATTTGGGGTTTTTAGGGTGAATTTGGGATTTTTTGGGGTGGTGAATTTGGGGGTTTTGGGGGTGAATTTGGGGGTTTTTGGGGTCAGTTCTGGTTTCCCAGTTCGGGATGTTTTTTGGGGTGGATTTTTGGGGTGGATTTGGGGTTTTTGGGGTGAATTTGGGGTTTTTTGGGCCCCACCTTGGTCCACGCCGTTGATGTAGAAGTGCAGGGCGTTGTTGGCCTTTCGGGTCAGCCCGATGTGGTCGCCCTCCTGCGGGGACAGCCGGGCTCAGCCCCACCCCAAATCCCCAAAAATTCACCCCAAAACCCTCCAGATTCACTCCAAAACCCCCAAATTCACCCCAAATTCACCCCAAAACCCCCCAGATTCACCCCAAATTTACCTCAACCCCCCCAAAATTCAGCTTAAACCCCCCAAATTCACCCCCAAAACACCAAAAATTCACCCCCAAACCCCCAAATGCACCCCAAAATCCCCAAATTCACCTCAAAAACCCCCAAATTGACCCCAAATTCCCCCCAAAACCCCCAAATTCACCCCCAAACCCCCCAAATTCACCCCAAACCCCCCAGATTCACCCCAAAACCCCAAAAACTCACCCCCAAACCCCCCAGATTCACCCCAAATTCACCCCAAAACCCCCAGATTCACCCCAAATTCACCCCAAAATCCCCAAATTCACCCCAAATTCACCTCCAAACCCCAAAAATTCACATCAAAACCCCCAAATTCACCCCAAAACCCCAAAAATTCACCCCCAAACCCCCAAATTCACCTCAAAACCCCCAAATTCACCCCAAAAGCCCCAAATTCACCCCAACCCCCCCAAATTCACCCCAAATTCACCCCAAAACCCCCAAATTCGGTGGATTTTGGGTGGATTTGGGGGAATTTTGGGGCTCCAAAAATAAAAATCTCTGAATAAAATCATCGCGATTTCTCCATCTCAAGGAGAAATTTTTTAGGAGATTTTTTGGGATTTTGGGGTCTCTGGGGCTCCCCCCAAATTTGGGGTGCCTGGAGCAGATTTGGGGGGTCCCGTGGGTGGATTTGGGGTGGATTTGGGGTGAATTTTGGGGTTTTTGGGTCACCTGCAGCTCGTCCAGGCTGAACTCGCAGTACTCCCGGCGCGTCCCTTTGCCGTTGGTCAGGATCCCGCAGCCGCTCATCATGATCGTCCCTTTGGGGAGAAAAACCCCAATTTGGGGCATTTTGGGGCATTTTTGGAAATTTTGGGGAATTTTGTGGAAATTTTGGGGAATTTTCTGGGGATTTTGGGGCATTTTCCAGGGATTTTGGGGCATCTTCTGGGAATTTTGGGGTATTTTTCAGGGATTTTGGGGGGATTTTTTGGGGATTTAGGGGCATTTTGGGGGGATTTTGGAGCATTTTTGGGGGATTTTGGGGCATTTCCCGGGGATTTTAGGGCATTTTCTGGGAATTTTGGGGCATTTTTCAGGGATTTTTGGGACATATTCTGGGGATTTCGGGGCATTTTTGGGGGATTTTGGGGCATTTTCAGGGATTTTTGGGGGTATTTAGGGGCATTTTTGGGGGATTTAGGGGCATTTCCCGGGGATTTTAGGACATCTTCTGGGAATTTTGGGGCATTTTTCAGGGATTTTTGGGAGATTTTTCAGAGATTTTGGGGCATTTTCAGGGATTTTGGGGCATTTTCCAGGGATTTTTGGGACATTTTCTGGAAATTTTGGGGCATTTTCAGGGATTTTTGGGGGATTTTGGGGCATTTTCTGGGGATTTTGGGGCATTTTTCAGGGAATTTTGGGACATCTTCCTGGGAATTTTGGGGAATTTTCCAGGGATTTTTGGGGGATTTTTCAGAGATTTTGGGGCATTTTCAGGGATTTTTGGGGGATTTTTTGGGGATTTAGGGGCATTTTTGGGGGATTTAGGGACATTTTTCAGGGATTTTTGGGGCATTTTCTGGAAATTTTGGGGCATTTTTCAGGGATTTGTGGGGGATTTTTCAGAGATTTTGGGGCATTTTCAGGGATTTTGGGGGGATTTTTTTTGGGATTTAGGGGTATTTTGGGGGGATTTTGGGGCATTTTTCGGGGATTTTGGGACATTTTTCGGGGATTTTTGGGAGATTTTCTCAGGATTTTGGGGAATTTTCTGGGCATTTTCAGAAACTTTAAGGGATTTTCTGGGGATTTTCAGGCATTTTCTAGAGATTTTGGGGGATTTTCCAAAAATTTTGAAGCATTTTCAGGAAATTTTAGAAGATTTTTTCAGAGGTTTTGGGGCATTTTCAGAAATTTTGGGAGATTTTCCAGAGATTTTTGGGGATGTTTCCCAGGATTTTTGGGGCTATTTCCCACGATTTCAGGGATGTTTTTCCCAGGATTTTTGGGGTGTTTTTCCAGGATTTCAGGGCCATTTTCCCCGGGATTTTGGGGTGGTTTCCCGTGGTTTTGGGGTTGTTTTCCCCAGGATTTTTGGGCTATTTTCCCCAGGATTTTGGGGTGATTTCCCAGGCGTTTGGGGAATGTTTCCTGGGGATTTTGGGGATATTTCCCAGGATTTTTGGGGTGATTTCCCCAAGATTTTTGGGGATTTCCCAAGGACTTCTGAGGGATATCCCCCAGGATTTTCAGGGATATTTCCCAGGATTTTTGGGGATGTTTCCCAGGATTTCAGGGCCATTTTCCTCAGGATTTTTGGGGTGATTTCCTGTGGTTTTGGGGCCGTTTTCCCCAGGATTTTGGGGTGATTTCCCCGTTTTTGGGGCTCACCTGAGCGCAGGTTGGTCACGGTGGCCGGGTACTCGAGGGGGGCAATTCCCAGGATTTTTGGGGTGATTCCCCAGGATTTCAGGGCCATTTTCCCCAGGATTTTTGGGGTGATTCCCCAGGATTTTGGGGTGATTCCCCCCTCTGATTTTTGGGGCTATTTCCCGGTTCTTGGGGCTCACCTGAGCACAGGTTGGTCATGGTGGCCGGGGACTCGAGGGGGGCAATTCCCAGGATTTTGGGGTTTTTTTCCCAGGATTTTTGGGGTGATTTCCCAGGATTTCAGGGCCATTTTCCCCAGGATTTCAGGGCCATTTTCCCCAGGATTTCAGGGCCATTTTCCCCAGGATTTCAGGGATGTTTTTCCCAGGATTTCAGGAATTTTTCCCCATTTTTGGGGCTCACCTGAGCGCAGGTTGGTCACGGTGGCCGGGTACTCGAGGGGGGCAATTCCCAGGATTTCAGGGCCATTTTCCCCAGGATTTCAGGGATGTTTTCCCAGGATTTCAGGGATGTTTTTCCCAGGATTTTTGGAGGATATTTCCCAGGTTTTGGGGCTCACCTGAGCGCAGGTTGGTCATGGTGGCCGGGTACTCGAGGCTGTTGGGGTTGTGGGCGGTGACCCCGATCTCGATGGACCCCGACCATTTGTCCACCAGTTTGTCAATGCGGATCTGGGGGGGCCACGGGCTCAGGGCACCCCAAAACCCAAAATACAAACCCCAAAAAACACCCAAACCTTCCCAAAAAATAAATTAAAAACCCCAAAATAGAAAGAAAATAAAAATTCAACCCCCCCCCCAAAATAACCTACAGAGAACCACAAAAAACAATGCACGAGAACCCAAAAAAAACCCAAAAAAACCAAAAAAAAACCCCCAAAAAAACCCAAAATAAACCCAAAAAACCCCAGAAAAGTCCCCCAAAAAACCCAAAACTCCCCCCAAAAAAATGCAAAATTCCAAAATTCCCCACCTCAAACATCTCCCTGGCATGGAAGGGCTGGCTGGTGAGCACCACGCCCGGGTTGAACTCAGCCAGGGGCCGCCTCCCAAAACCCCAAAATCCTCCCAAAACCCACAAAAAAATCCAAAAAAATCCCAAAAGATCCCTGAAAAATGCCAAAAATCTCAAAAAAATAAAAAATAATCCCAAAAAATTAAAAATAATCCCCAAAAAATCCAAAATAATCCCAAAAAAATCCGAAATAATCCCAAAAAATCTCCGAAAAATTAAATTAAATCCCAAAAAAAATCCCCAAAAAATTCTAAGAAGTCCCTGAAAATTCCCAAAAATTCCCCAAAATCCCAGAAAGTTCCCAAAATTCTGAAAATCCCCCAAACCTGGAACATCTCCCCATCACACAGGGGCCGCTTGGTGAGCACCACGCCCGGGCTGAACTCAGCCAGGGGCCGACTCCTCCTGTAGCCCAAAAATCCTCAAAAAATCCCAAAAAACCCCAAAAAATAAAAAAAAATCCCCAAAAAAATCCCAAAAATCTCTAAAAAATAAAAAATAACCCTCAAGAAATTTAAAATAATCCCAAAAAAGTCCAAATAAATCCCAGAAAGTCCAAAATAAATCCTAAAAAATCCAAAAAAAATCCCAAAAAATCCCCAAAAAATCCCCAAAAAATCCCCAAAAAAATTCCCAAAAATTCCCAAAATTCTAGAAAATTCAATCTCTCCGTCATGCAGGGGCCGGTTGGTGAGCACCACACCCGGGTTGAACTCAGCCAGGGGTCACCTCCCAAAACCCCCAAAACCCCAGAAAACCCCCAAAAAATCCCAAAAAAATACCAAAAAACTCCAAAAAATCCCAAAAAAATCCAAAAATTCCTAAAAAATTAAAAAATAATCCCCCAAAAATCCAAAATATTCCCAAAAAAATCGAAAATAATCCCAAAAAATCCCCGAAAAATCAAATTAAATCACCAAAAAATCTCCGAAAAATCCCAAAAAATTCCCAAAAATCCCAGAAAATTCCAGAACATTCCAGAACCTCCCTAAATGCTCACCTCGAACATCTCTCCGTCGCGCAGGGGCCGGTTGGTGAGCACCACGCCCGGGCTGAACTCGGCCAGCGGTCGCCTCCTCCCATGGCCCAAAAACCCCCAAAATATCCCCAAAAATCCCAAAAAATCCCCCAAAAATAAAATAAAATCCCCAAAAAATCCCAAAAATCTCTAAAAAATTAAAAAATAATCCCCAGAAAATCAAAAATAAGACAAAAAAAATTGAAATAAATCCCAAAAAATCCCTGAAAAATCAAATTAAATCACCAAAAAATCCCCGAAAAATCCCAAAAAATCTCCAAAAATTCCCCCAAAAATTCCCAAAATTCTAGAAAATTCCAGAAGTGCCCACCTCGAACATCTCCCCGTCGCGCAGGGGCTGCTTGGTGAGCACCACACCTGGGTTGAACTCAGCCAGGGGTCACCTCCCAAAACCGAAAATATCCCCAAAAAATCCCCAAAAAACTCCCAAAAAACTCCCAAAAAATCAAAAAAAATCCCCAAAAATTCCTAAAAAATTTAAAAATAATCCCCAAAAAATCCAAAATATTCCCCAAAAAATCCAAAATAATCCCCAAAAATCCCCGAAAAATCAAAATAAATCACCAAAAAATCCCCGAAAATTCCCAAAAAAAATCCCAAAAATCCCAGAAAATTCCAGAACATTCCAGAACCTCCCTAAATGCCCACCTCGAACATCTCCCCGTTGCGCAGGGGCCGGTTGGTGAGCACCACGCCTGGGGTGAACTCAGCCAGGGGCCGCCTCCTCTCATAGCCCAAAAATCCTCAAAAAATCCCAAAAAACCCCAAAAAACTCCCAAAAAAAAAATCCCAAAAAATCCCCAAAATTCCTAAAAAATAATCCCCAAAAAATTAAAAATAATGCGAAAAAAAATCGAAATAAATCCCAGAAAATCAAAAAAAAATTGTAAAAAATCCCAAAAAATCCCCGAAAAATCCCCGAAAATTCCCCAAAAATTCCCAAAACTTCCCCAAATTCTAGAACATTCCAGCAGTGCCCACCTCGAACATCTCGCCGTCGCGCAGGGGCCGGTTGGTGAGCACCACGCCGTTGTTGAACTCGTCCAGGGGCCGCCTCCTCTCGGCCGTTTTGTGGCCGTTGCTGAGCTTGATGAGAGCCCCGCACTTCTCGTGGAACAGCAGAGACTCGTTGGTCACTGCCGGGGCTGGGATGGGGAAAATGGGGTGAAAAAGGGGGAAAATGGGAAAAATGGGAAAAAACAGGGAGAAATGGGGTGAAAATGGGGTGAAAATGGGGTGAAAATGGGAAAAATTGGGGAGAAATGGGGAAAAAATGGGGAAAAATGGGGGGAAAACAGGGGGAAAAAACAGAGGAAAATGGGGGGAAAACAGGGGGAAAAACAGGGGAAAATGGGGGGAAATGGGGGGAAATGCGGAAAAAATGGGGAGAAAATGGGGAGAAATGGGGGAAAATGGGGAAAATGGGGGAAAAACAGGGAAATGGGGGAAAAACAGGGGGAAATGGGGAAAAATGGTGGGAGAAAATGGGGAAAAACGGGGGGAAAATGAGAAAAAATTGGGAAAAAATGGGGAAAAATGGGGGGAAAATGGGGAAAAATTGGGGGGAAATGGGGGGAAAAACGGAAAAAAATGGGGAGAAATGGGGGAAAATGGGGGAAAAAACAGGGGGAAATGGGGGAAAATGGGGGAAAATTGGGGAGAAAATGGGGAGAAATGAGGAAAAAATGAGGAAAAATTGGGAAAAAATGGGGAAAAATGGGGGGAAAAACAGGGGGAAAAATGGGGAGAAATGGGGAGAAATGGGGAAAAAAATGAGGAAAAATTGGGAAAAATGGGGGGAAAAACAGGGGGAAATGGGGGAAAATGGGGAAAAATTGGGGAGAAAATGGGGAGAAATGGGGAAAAAACGGGGAGAAAATGGGGTGAAAATGGGGTGAAAATGGGGTGAAAATGGGAAAAATTGGGGAGAAATGGGGAAAAAATGGGGAAAAATGGGGGGAGAAATGGGGAAAAAACAGAGGAAAATGGGGGGAAAACAGGGGGAAAAACAGGGGAAAATGGGGAAAAAGGGGGGGAAATGGGGAAAAAATCGGGGAAAATGGGGAAAATGGGGGAAAAACAGGGGGAAATGGGGAGAAATGGGAGAAAAACAGGGGGAAATGCAGAAAATGGGGAAAATGGGGAAAATGGGGTGAAAATGGGGAAAAACGGGGAAATGGGGGAAAATTGGGGAGAAAATGGGGAGAAATGAGGAAAAAATGAGGAAAAATTGGGAAAAAATGGGGCAAAAATGGGGAAAAATGGGGGGAAAAACA
>NC_140065.1:0-30621 GCF_963513975.1 Fringilla coelebs
GGATTTTGAGGGTGAAAATCCCAAAATTTTGGATTTTTCTTTGATTATTTTGGATTTTTTTTTCTTTTTGGAGGTTTTGGGGAGAAAATCCTCAAAAAATTTGAATTTTTGGGGGTTTGGGGTGAAAATTTGGGGTTTTGGGGAGAAAATCCTGGAAAATTTGGGATTTTCTTGGAGTTTTAAATTTTTTTTTTTTATAATTTTCATTTTTGGGGTTTTGGGGTGAAAATTTTGATTTTTTTTTGAGGGAAAATCTGGGGAAATTTGGGATTTTTGGGGATATTTTTTGATTTTTTGGGGGTTTGGGGTGGAAATTTTGGGGTTTTGGGGAAAAAATCCTCAAAAAAATGGAATTTTTGGGGGGTTTAGGGTGAAAATTTTGATTTTTTTTTGACGGGAAAATTTTAAAAATTAGAATTTTTGGGAATTTATTTTGATTTTGGGGGCGTTTAGGATGAAAACTTTGAAATTTTCAGGGATTTGGGGCCAAATTTGGGAATTTTTATGTAGAAAAATCAGAAATTTGGGGATTTTTGCTCCAAATTTGACGATTTTGGGTGAAACCCCAAAAAATTTGGGAATTTTAGGCAATTTTGGGATTTTTTGAGGGAAATTTTTGCAGAAAAATCCCAAAATTCTGAAATTTGAGGGAAATTTTGAGGAGAATTTTGGTGAAAAACCAAAAAAATTTGAATTTCAGGCGGAATTTTTGGTGATTTTTAAATTTTTTATCCCAAATTTTTGGGTTTTATCCCAAATTTTGGGGTTTTTTCCCAATTTTTTGGGATTTTTCAAATTTGAGGAATTTTTTGGGTCTTTTTTCCCAATTTTTGGGGTTTTTTATGTGAAATTTTTGAATTTTTTTGGTTGCAGGAGGAGCTGGAGCACCTGAACGAGGCCAACGCTGAAATCAACAGGGGGGAACTGGAGCTGGATGTGAGGAACTGGGAGGGACTGGGATGAACTGGGAGGGAACTGGGAGGAACTGGGAGAGGAGTTTGGGGTGAAAAATGGGGGAGAAAAAGGAAAAATTTGGGAAAAAATGGGAAAAATTGGGAAAAAATTGAATTTTTGGGGGAAAAATTGGTGAAAAATGGGGAATTGGGGATACTGGGAGGGAACTGGGATGAACTGGGAGGGACTGGGAGGGACTGGGAGAGGAGTTTGGGGTGAAAAATGGGGAAAAAAAGGGAAAAATTGGGAAAAAATTGGGAAAAAATTGGGAAAAAATTGAAATTTTGGGGGAAAATTGATGAAAAATGGGGAATTGGGGATACTGGGATGGACTGGGATGAACTGGGAGGGACTGGGAGGGAACTGGGATGAACTGGGAGAGGAGTTTGGGGTGAAAAATGGGGAAAAAAAGGAAAAATTTGGGAAAAAATGGGAAAAATTTGGATTTTTTTGGGGAAAATTGATGAAAAATGGGGAATTGGGGATACTGGGATGGACTGGGAGGGAACTGGGATGGACTGGGAGGGGACTGGGAGGAACTGGGAGGGACTGGGATGAACTGGGAGAGGAGTTTGGGGTGAAAAATGGGGAAAAAATGGGAAAAATTTGGGAAAAAAATGGGAAAAAAATTGAATTTTGTGGGGAAAATTGATGAAAAATGGGGAATTGGGGATACTGGGATGGACTGGGAGGGACTGGGAGGGAACTGGGATGGAACTGGGATGAACTGGGAGGGGACTGGGAGAGGAGTTTGGGGTGAAAAATTGGGGAAAAAGGGAAAAAGACTGGGGGAGGAGTTTGGGGTGAAAAATGGGAAAAAGGGGAAAAGTGGGGAAAATTTGGGGGTTTTTTCCCCCCAAGCCATCCCAAACCAGTTCAAACCAGTTCCAAACTGGTTTCCAGTTCCTGCTTCCCAGTCCCAAACTGGTTTCCCAGTCCAAGCCAGTCCAAACCAGTCCCAAACTGGTTTCCCAGTCCAAACCAGTCCAAACCAGTCCCAAACTGGTTTTCACAGTCCAAACCAGTCCCAAACTGGTTTTCCCAGTCCCAGACTAGTTTTCCCAGTCCAAACCAGTCCCTCCCAGTCCCAAACTGGTTTCCCAGTCCAAACCAGTCCCAAACTGGTTTTCCCAGTCCCTCCCAGTTGCTCCCAGTCCCAAACTGGTTTTCCCAGTCCGTCCCAGTCCAAGCCAGTCCAAACCAGTCCCAAACTGGTTTTCCCAATTCCTCACAGTCCCTCCCAGTCCAAACCAGTCCCAAACTGGTCTCTCCCAGGCCGCCCGTTCCTGGTACCGGCGCATCCTGTCGGACTCGGCGCGCGAGTTGAACTCTCAGGGCTCCCAAACCAGTCCAAACCAGTTCAAACCAGTCCAAACCAGTCCCAAACTGGTATTCCCAGCCCATCCCAGTCCAAACCAGTCCCTCCCAGTCCAAACCAGTCCAAACCAGTCCCAAACTGGTTTCTGCCCCCCCCAGGCCGCCCGTTCCCGGTACCGGCGCATCCTGTCGGACTCGGTGCGCAAGTTGAACTCTCAGGGCTCCCAAACCAGTCCAAACCAGTTCAAACCAGTCCCAAACTGGTTTTCCCACTCCAAACCAGTCCATCCCACTCCAAACCAGTCCAAACCAGTCCAAACCAGTCCCTCCCAGTTCAAACCAGTCCCAAACTGGTCTCTCCCAGGCCGCCCGTTCCCGGTACCGCCGCATCCTGTCGGACTCGGCGCGCAAGTTGAACTCTCAGGGCTCCCAAACCAGTCCAAACCAGTTCAAACCAGTCCCAAACTTGTTGTCCCAGTCCCTCCCACTCCAAACCAGTTCAAACCAGTTCAAACCAGTCCCAAACTGGTCTCTCCCAGGCCGCCCGTTCCTGGTACCGGCGCATCCTGTCGGACTCGGTGCGCAAGTTGAACTCTCAGGGCTCCCAAACCAGTCCAAACCAGTCCAAACCAGTTCAAACCATTCCAAACCAGTTCCAACGAGTCCAAACCAGTTCAAACCAGTTCAAACCAGTTCGAACCAGTCCCAAACTGGTCTCTCCCAGGCCGCCCGTTCCCGGTACCGGCGCATCCTGTCGGACTCGGCGCGCAAGTTGAACTCTCAGGGCTCCCAGCTGGGCACCTGCATCGAGAGAGCGCGGCCGTACTACGAGGCCAGGAGGAGAGCCAAGGAGGTACCAGGGGGGTTTTGGGGTGAAAAAGGGGGAAAATGGGAAAAAAGGAGAAAAAAAGGGGGAAAAAAGGAAAAAAAATGGCAAAAAATAAAAAAAATGGAGAAAATCGGTGAAAAAATGGGGAAAAAAACGGGAATAAATGGGAAAAAATGGAGGAAAAATTGGGATTTGTGTCCCAAAGGCCATCCCAAACCTTCTCCAGATCTTCTCCAACCCATCACAAACCTTCTCCAAACCTTCTCCAACCCATCCCAAATCTTCTCCAACCATCTCAAACCTTCTTCAGATCTTCTCCATCCATCCCAAACCTTCTCCAGACCCCATCCCACCTTCTCCAATCCATCCCAAACCTTCTCCAAACCTTCTCCAACCATCCCAAACCCCATCCCACCTTCTCCAAACCCCATCCCTTCTTCTCCAACCCATCCTAAACCTTCTCCAAACCCCATCCCACCTTCTCCATCCATCCCAAACCTTCTCCAAACGATCCCAAACCTTCTCCAAACCCCATCCCACCTTCTCCAAACCTTCTCCAACCTTCTCCAAACCCCATCCCACCTTCTCCAAACCTTCTCCACCCATCCCAAACCCCATCCCACCTTCTCCAAACCTCATCCCACCTTCTCCAACCTCATCCCACCTTCTCCAACCCCATCCCACCATCTCCAAACCCCATCTCACCATCTCCAAACCCCATCCCACCATCTCCAAACCCCATCCCACCCCCCAACCCCCCCCTCAGAACCTTCCAGAACCCCCAGACCTCCCGTCACCACCCGATTTCCGCGGTTCAGGCGCAGCAGGAGACGCAGCGGGCGGCGCTGCGCTACGAGCGTCCATCCCAAACCTTCTCCATCCATCCCAAACCTTCTCCATCCATCCCAAACCTTCTCCATCCATCCCAAACTTTCTTTGACCATCCCAAACCTTCTCTAAACCCTGTCCCACCTTCTCCAGACGTTCTCCAACCATCACAAACCCCATCCCACCTTCTCCAAACTCCATCCCACCTTCTCCAGACCTTCTCCAACCCATCCCACCTCTCAAACCCCATCCCACCTTCTCCAACCATCCCAAACCTTCTCCATCCATCCCAAACCTTCTCCAAACTATCCCAAACCTTCTCCAAACCCCATCCCACCTTCTCCAAACCTTCTCCAACCATCCCAAACCCCATCCCACCTTCTCCAAACCCCATCCCTTCTTCTCCAACCCATCCCAAACCTCCTCCAAACCCCATCCCACCATCCCCAAACCCCATCCCACCTTCTCCAAACCCCATCCCACCTCCTCCAAACCCCATCCCACCATCTCCAACCCCCATCCCACCCCCCAAACCCCCCCTCAGAACCTTCCAGAACCCCCAGACCTCCCGTCACCGCCCGATTTCCGCGGTTCAGGCGCAGCAGGAGACGCAGCGGGCGGCGCTGCGCTACGAGCGTCCATCCCAAACCTTCTCCATCCATCCCAAACCTTCTTTGACCATTCCAAACCTTCTCTAAACCCTGTCCCACTTTCTCCAGACGTTCTCCAACCATCACAAACCCCATCCCACCTTCTCCAAACTCCATCCCACCTTCTCCAGACCTTCTCCAACCCATCCCACCTCTCAAACCCCATCCCACCTCTCAAACCCCATCCCACCTCTCAAACCCCATCCCACCTTCTCCAACCCATCCCAAACCTTCTCCAACCATCCCAAACCTTCTCCAACCATCCCAAAACTTCTCCAACCATCCCAAACCTTCTCCAACCATCACAAACCTTCTCCAAACCCCATCCCACCTTCTCCAAACCTTCTCCATCCATCCCAAACCCCATCCCAAATCTCCTCCAAACCCCATCCCACCATCTCCAAACCCCATCCCACCTTCTCCAAACCCCATCCCACCATCTCCAAACCCCATCCCACCTTCTCCAAACCCCATCCCACCATCTCCAAACCCCATCCCACCTTCTCCAAACCCCATCCCACCATCTCCAAACCCCATCCCACCTTCTCCAAACCCCATCCCACCATCTCCAAAGCTTGTCCAACCATCCCAAACCTTCTCCAACCCCCATCCCACCATCTCCAAACCCCATCCCACCCCTCAAACCCCCCCTCAGAACCTTCCAGAACCCCCAGACCTCCCGTCACCGCCCGATTTCCGCGGTTCAGGCGCAGCAGGAGACGCAGCGGGCGACGCTGCGCTACGAGCATCCACCCCAAACCTTCTCCATCCATCCCAAACCTTCTCCATCCATCCCAAACCTTCTCCATCCATCCCAAACCTTCTCCATCCATCCCAAACCTTCTCCAACCATCCCAAACCCCATCCCACCTTCTCCATCCCATCCCAAACCTTCTCCAGCCCATCCCAAACCTTCTCCATCCATCCCAAACCTTCTCCATCCATCCCAAACCTTCTTTGACCATCCCACCATCCCCAAACCCCATCCCACCTTCCCCAGACCTTCTCCATCCATCTCCAAACCCCAACCCACCATCTCCAAACCCCATCCCACCCCCCAAACCCCCCCTCAGAACCTTCCAGAACCCCCAGACCTCCCGTCACCGCCCGATTTCCGCGGTTCAGGCGCAGCAGGAGACGCAGCGGGCGGCACTGCGCTACGAGCGTCCATCCCAAACCTTCTCCATCCATCCCAAACCTTCTTTGACCATCCCAAACCTTCTCTAAACCCTGTCCCACCTTCTCCAGACGTTCTCCAACCATCACAAACCCCATCCCACCTTCTCTAAACTCCATCCCACCTTCTCCAGACCTTCTCCAACCCATCCCACCTCTCAAACCCCTTCCCACCTCTCAAACCCCATCCCACCTTCTCCAACCCATCCCAAACCTTCTCCAACCATCCCAAACCTCCTCCAAACCCCATCCCACCTTCTCCATCCATCCCAAACCCCATCCCACCTTCTCCAAAGCTTCTCCAACCCACCCCAAACCTTCTCCATCCATCCCAAACCTTCCCCAAACCCCATCCCACCATCTCCAAACCCCATCCCACCTCCTCCAAACCCCATCCCAAACCTTCTCCAAACCCCATCCCACCATCTCCAAACCCCATCCCACCTCCTCCAAACCCCATCCCACCCCTCAAACCCCCCCTCAGAACCTTCCAGAACCCCCAGACCTCCCGTCACACCCCGCTTTCCGCGGTTCAGGCGCAGCAGGAGACGCAGCGGGCGGCGCTGCGCTACGAGCGCGCCGTGGGGATGCACAACGCCGCGCGCGAGATGGTCTTCGTGGCCGAGCAGGGCATGGGCACCGGCAAGAACCGCCTGGACCCCACCTGGCAGGAGATGCTCAACCACGCCACCAGGAAGGTGGGATGGGGTCTGGAGAAGGTTTGGAGATGGTGGGATGGGGTTTGGGATGGATGGAGAAGGTCTGGAGATGGTGAGATGGGGTTTGGAGATGGTGGGATGGGGCTTGGAGTAGGTTTGGGATGGATGGAGAAGGTGGGATGGGGTTTGGAGAAGGTGGGTCGGGATTTGAGATGGTTGTAGAACATCTGGAGAAGGTTTGGGATGGTTGGAGAAGATCTGGAGAAGGTGGGATGGGGTTTGGAGAAGGCGGGATGGGGTTTGGAGAAGGTGGGATGGGGTTTGGGATGGTTGGAGAACGTTTGGAGGAGGTGGAACGAGATTTGGAGAAGGTTTGAGATGGTTGGAGAAGGTTTGGGATGGGTTGGAGAAGGTCTGGGATGGGTTGGAGAAGGTTTGGGATGGATGGAGAAGGTTTGGGATGGTGGGAATGGCAAGAACCGCCTGGACCCCACCTGGCAGGAGATGCTCAACGACGCCACCAGGAAGGTGGGAATGGGATGGAGATGGTGGGATGGGGTTTGGGATGGATGGAGAAGGTTTGGAGATGGTGGGATGGGGTTTGGAGAAGGTTTGGGATGGATGGAGAAGGTGGGATGGGGTCTGGAGATGGTGGGATGGGGTTTGGAGAAGGTTTGGAGAAGGTGGGATGGGGTTTGGGATGGTTGGAGAAGATCTGGAGAAGGTGGGATGAGATTTGGAGAAGGTTTGGGATGGATGGAGAAGGTTTGGAGAAGGTGGGATGGGGCTTGAGATGGTTGGAGAAGGTTTGGAGAAGGTTGGATGAGGTTGGAGAAGGTCTGGGATGGGTTGGAGAAAATCTGGAGAAGGTGGGATGAGGTTTGGGATGGATGGAGAAGAAGGGATGGGGTTTGGAGAAGGTGGGATGAGGTTTGGGATGGATGGAGCAGGTGAGATGGGGTTTGGAGAAGGTCTGGGATGGGTTGGAGAAGGTTTGGGATGGGTTGGAGAAGATCTGGAGAAGGTTTGGGATGGTTGGAGAAGATCTGGAGAAGGTTTGAAGAAATTTTGGGAATTTCTGGTGATTTTTGCCTCTATTTTCCTCATTTTTGACCCATTTTTTGGGGGACTTTCTCCATTTTCCCTCTTTTTTTTGAGATTTCCTCCATTCCCAAGAATTCCCCTCATTCCCAACAACTTTCCCAAGATTTTCTCCATTCCCAACCCCAAATCCCAACAAATTTTGGGTCTTTTTTTCCATTTTTTCACCCTTTTTTTTTCCGTTTTTTCCCCGTTTTTTCTCCAATTTTCAATGGAATTTTTTGGGAATTTCCCAATTTTTCCCTCTTTTTTTTGAGATTTCCTCCATTCCCAAGAATTCCCGTCATTCCCAACAATTTTTCCAGGATTTTCCTCATTCCCAACCCCAAATCCCCAAAAATTTTGCGTCGTTTTTCTCAGTTTCTTCACCGTTTTCCGCCGTTTTTTCGCCGTTTTCCCTCCGATTTTCGCCGGGTTTTTTTTGGAACCTTCCGGAAATTCCCCTCCCTGAGGGGATTCCCGGGATTTCTGGGCATTCCAGGTGAACGAGGCGGAGCAGGAGCGGCTCTGGAGCGAGCGGGAGCACCAGCGCGTGACGCGGCTCTGCCAGGAGGCCGAGGCCGAGGTGCAGCGGCTGCAGAAATCCCTGAGGCGCGACATCGCCCGCAGCCGGCCCTACTTCGAGCTCAAGGCCCAGTTCAACCTGCGCCTCGAGGTACTGGGAGCACTGGGATGGACTGGGAGGGACACTGGGATGGACTGGGAGCACTGGGAGAAGGATTGGAGTGGATACTGGGGGTACTGGGAGCATTGGAAGGGACTGGGAGCACTGGGAGCCGTCCCTACTTCGAGCTCAAGGCCCAGTTCAACCTGCGCCTCGAGGTACTGGGAGCACTGGGATGGACTGGGAGAGGCACTGGGAGCACTGGGAAAAGGATTGGAGTGGATACTGGGAGCACTGGGATGGACTGGGATTGGTTACTGGGAGCACTGGGAGCCGGCCCTACTTCAAGCTCAAGGCCCAGTTCAACCTGCGCCTCGAGGTACTGGGAGCACTGGGAGCCACTGGGAGGGACACTGGGAGCACTGGGAGAAGGATTGGGGTGGATACTGGGGGCACTGGGAGCTCTGGAAGGGACTGGGATGGACTGGGAGCCGGCCCTACTTGGAGCTCAAGGCCCAGTTCAACCTGCGCCTCGAGGTACTGGGAGCACTGGGATGGACTGGGAGGGACACTGGGAGGGACTGGGAGCACTGGGAGAAGGATTGGAGTGGATAGTGGGGGTACTGGGAGCACTGGAAGGGACTGGGAGCACTGGGAGCCGGCCCTACTTCGAGCTCAAGGCCCAGTTCAACCTGTGCCTCGAGGTACTGGGAGCACTGGGATGGACTGGGAGGGACACTGGGATGGACTGGGAGCACTGGGAGGGACTGGGAGCACTGGGAGTGGTTACTGGGAGCACTGGGATGGACTGGGATTGGTTACTGGGAGCACTGGGAGCCGGCCCTACTTGGAGCTCAAGGCCCAGTTCAACCTGCGCCTCGAGGTACTGGGAGCACTGGGATGGACTGGGAGGGACTGGGATGGACTGGGAGTCCCAGTTTGACCTGATACGGGGGGTACTGGGAGCACTGGGAGCCCTACTTGGAGCTCAAGGCCCAGTTCAACCTGCGCCTCGAGGTACTGGGAGCACTGGGAGCCACTGGGAGAGGCACTGGGAGCACTGGGAGAAGGATTGGAGTGGATACTGGGGGCACTGGGAGCTCTGGAAGGGACTGGGATGGACTGGGAGGGACTGAGATGGACTGGGAGTCCCAGTTTGGCCTGATAGTGGGAGCACTGGAAGGGACTGGGAGCACTGGGAGGCACTGGGAGCACTGGGAGGCACTGGGAGGGACACTGGGAGCACTGGGAGAAGGTTTGGAGTCGATACTGGGGATACTGGGAGCACTGGGAGGGACTGGGAGCACTGGGAGCACTGGGAGCACTGGGATTGGTTACTGGGAGCACTGGGAGCCGGCCCTACTTGGAGCTCAAGGCCCAGTTCAACCTGCGCCTCGAGGTACTGGGAGCACTGGGAGCCACTGGGAGGGACACTGGGAGCACTGGGAGGGACTGGGAGTCCCAGTTCGGCCTGATACGGGGGGTACTGGGAGCACTGGGATGTACTGGGATGGACTGGGAGCACTCAGAGGGACTAGGAGTCCCAGTTTGGCCTGATACTGGAGGTACTGGGAGCACTGGGAGGGACTGGGAGGGACTGGAAGTGGTTACTGGGAGCACTGGGAGCACTGGGAGCCGGCCCTACTTGGAGCTCAAGGCCCAGTTCAACCTGCGCCTCGAGGTACTGGGAGCACTGGGAGGTACTGGGAGGGACACTGGGAGGGACTGGGAGCACTGGGATTGGTTACTGGGAGCACTGGGATTGGTTACTGGGAGCACTGGGAGCCGGCCCTACTTCGAGCTCAAGGCCCAGTTCAACCTGCGCCTCGAGGTACTGGGAGCACTGGGATGGACTGGGAGAGGCACTGGGAGCACTGGGAGAAGGATTGGAGTGGATACTGGGGGCACTGGGAGCTCTGGAAGGGACTGGGATGGACTGGGAGGGACTGAGATGGACTGGGAGTCCCAGTTTGGCCTGATAGTGGGAGCACTGGAAGGGACTGGGAGCACTGGGAGGCACTGGGAGGGACTGGGAGGGACACTGGGAGCACTGGGAGAAGGTTTGGAGTCGATACTGGGGATACTGGGAGCACTGGGAGGGACTGGGAGCACTGGGAGCACTGGGAGGGTCTGGGAGCACTGGGAGCCGGCCCTACTTCGAGCTCAAGGCCCAGTTCAACCTGCGCCTCGAGGTACTGGGAGCACTGGGAGCCACTGGGAGAGGCACTGGGACCAGTTTGGGTCACTGGGAAAAGGATTGGAGTGGATACTGGGGGTACTGGGAGCACTGGGATGGACTGGGAGCACTGGGAGGCACTGGGAAGGACTGGGAGTACCAGTTTGGCTGGATAGTGGGAGTACTGGGAGCACTGGGATGGACTGGGAGGGACTGGGAGCACTGAGAGTGGTTACTGGGAGCACTGGGAGCCAGCCCTACTTCGAGCTCAAGGCCCAGTTCAACCTGCGCCTCGAGGTACTGGGAGCACTGGGATGGACTGGGAGGGACACTGGGACCAGTTTGGGTCACTGGGAGAAGGATTGGAGTGGATACTGGGGGTACTGGGAGCACTGGAAGGGACTGGGAGCACTGGGAGCCGGCCCTACTTCGAGCTCAAGGCCCAGTTCAACCTGCGCCTCGAGGTACTGGGAGCACTGGGATGGACTGGGAGAGTCACTGGGAGCACTGGGAGGGACTGGGAGGGACTGGGAGTCCCAGTTTGGCCTGATACGGGGGGTACTGGGAGCACTGGGAGCCCTACTTGGAGCTCAAGGCCCAGTTCAACCTGCGCCTCGAGGTACTGGGAGCACTGGGAGCCACTGGGAGAGGCACTGGGAGCACTGGGAGAAGGATTGGAGTGGATACTGGGGGCACTGGGAGCTCTGGAAGGGACTGGGATGGACTGGGAGGGACTGAGATGGACTGGGAGTCCCAGTTTGGCCTGATAGTGGGAGCACTGGAAGGGACTGGGAGCACTGGGAGGCACTGGGAGGGACTGGGAGGGACACTGGGAGCACTGGGAGAAGGTTTGGAGTCGATACTGGGGATACTGGGAGCACTGGGAGGGACTGGGAGCACTGGGAGCACTGGGAGCACTGGGATTGGTTACTGGGAGCACTGGGAGCACTGGGAGCCAGCCCTACTTCGAGCTCAAGGCCCAGTTCAACCTGCGCCTCGAGGTACTGGGAGCACTGGGATGGACTGGGAGAGAAACTGGGACCAGTTTGGGTCACTGGGAGAATGATTGGAGTGGATACTGGGGGCACTGGGAGCACTGGGATGGACTGGGATGGACTGGGAGCCGGCCCTACTTCGAGCTCAAGGCCCAGTTCAACCTGTGCCTCGAGGTACTGGGAGCACTGGGATGGACTGGGAGGGACACTGGGAGCACTGGGAGGGACTGGGAGGGACTGGAAGTGGTTACTGGGAGCACTGGGAGCACTGGGAGCCGGCCCTACTTGAAGCTCAAGGCCCAGTTCAACCTGCGCCTCGAGGTACTGGGAGCACTGGGATGGACTGGGAGAGTCATAGGGAGCACTGGGAGGGACTGGGAGGGACTGGGAGTCCCAGTTTAGCCTGATACGGGGGGTACTGGGAGCACTGGGAGCCCTACTTCGAGCTCAAGGCCCAGTTCAACCTGCGCCTCGAGGTACTGGGAGCACTGGGATGGACTGGGAGCCACTGGGAGAGTCACTGGGACCAGTTTGGCCTGATACTGGGGGTACTGGGAGCACTGGAAGGGACTGGGATGGACTGGGAGCACTCAGAGGGACTAGGAGTCCCAGTTTGGCCTGATACTGGGAGTACTGGAATGGACTGGGAGCACTGGGAGCCACTGGGAGAAGGATTGGAGTGGATACTGGGAGCACTGGGATGGACTGGGATGGACCGGGAGTCCCAGTTTGGCCGGATAGTGGAGGTACTGGGAGCACTGAGAGGGACTGGGAGCACTGGGAGTGGATACTGGGAGCACTGGGATGGACTCGGAGGGACTGGGAGGGACTGGGAGTCCCAGTTTGGCCGGATACTGGGAGGACTGGGAGCACTGGGAGCCAGCCCTACTTCGAGCTCAAGGCCCAGTTCAACCTGCGCCTCGAGGTACTGGGAGCCACTGGGAGGGACTGGGAGCACTGGGAGGGACTGGGAGGGACTGGGAGTCCCAGTTTGGCCCGATACGGGGGGTACTGGGAGCACTGGGAGCCGGCCCTACTTCGAGCTCAAGGCCCAGTTCAACCTGCGCCTCGAGGTACTGGGAGCACTGGGAGCCACTGGGAGGGACTGGGATGCACTGGGAGAGTCACTGGGACCAGTTTGGCCCAATACTGGGGGTACTGGAATGGACTGGGATGGACTGGGAGCACTCAGAGGGACTAGGAGTCCCAGTTTGGCCTGATACTGGAGGTACTGGGAGCACTGGGATGGACTGGGAGGGACTGGGAGGGACTGGAAGTGGTTACTGGGAGCACTGGGAGCACTGGGAGCCGGCCCTACTTCGAGCTCAAGGCCCAGTTCAACCTGCGCCTCGAGGTACTGGGAGCACTGGGATGGACTGGGAGAAGGATTGGAGTGGATACTGGGGGGACTGGGAGCACTGGGATGGACTGGGAGCACTGGGAGAAGGATTGGAGTGGATACTGGGAGCACTGGGATGGACTGGGATTGGTTACTGGGAGCACTGGGAGCCGGCCCTACTTTGAGCTCAAGGCCCAGTTCAACCTGCGCCTCGAGGTACTGGGAGCACTGGGATGGACTGGGAGAGTCATAGGGAGCACTGGGAGGGACTGGGAGGGACTGGGAGTCCCAGTTTAGCCTGATACGGGGGGTACTGGGAGCACTGGGAGCCCTACTTCGAGCTCAAGGCCCAGTTCAACCTGCGCCTCGAGGTACTGGGAGCACTGGGATGGACTGGGAGGGACTGGGAGAGGCACTGGGACCAGTTTGGGTCACTGGGAGAAAGATTGGAGTGGATACTGGGAGTACTGGGATGGACTGGGAGGGACTGGGATGCACTGGGAGCACTGGGAGAAGGATTGGAGTTGATACTGGGAGCACTGGAATGGACTGGGATGGACTGGGAGCACTGGGATGGACTGGGAGGGACTGGGAGTCCCAGTTTGGCCTGATACTGGGAGCACTGGAAGGGACTGGGAGCACTGGAAGGGACTGGGAGGAACTGAGAGTCCCAGTTTGGCCTGATACTGGGGGTACTGGGAGCACTGGGAGGGACTGGGATGGACTGGGATTGGTTACTGGGAGCACTGGGAGCCGGCCCTACTTCGAGCTCAAGGCCCAGTTCAACCTGCGCCTCGAGGTACTGGGAGCACTGGGATGGACTGGGAGAGGCACTGGGAGCACTGGGAGGGACTGGGAGTTCCAGTTTGACCTGATACGGGGGGTACTGGGAGCACTGGGAGCCCTACTTGGAGCTCAAGGCCCAGTTCAACCTGCGCCTCGAGGTACTGGGAGCACTGGGAGCCACTGGGAGAGGCACTGGGAGCACTGGGAGAAGGATTGGAGTCAATACTGGGGGTACTGGGAGCTCTGGGAGGGACTGGGATGGACTGGGAGGGACTGAGATGGACTGGGAGTCCCAGTTTGGCCTGATAGTGGGAGCACTGGAAGGGACTGGGAGCACTGGGAGGCACTGGGAGGCACTGGGAGGGACTGGGAGGGACACTGGGAGCACTGGGAGAAGGTTTGGAGTCGATACTGGGGATACTGGGAGCACTGGGAGGGACTGGGAGCACTGGGAGCCGGCCCTACTTCGAGCTCAAGGCCCAGTTCAACCTGCGCCTCGAGGTACTGGGAGCAGTGGGATGGACTGGGAGAGGCACTGGGACCAGTTTGGGTCACTGGGAGAAAGATTGGAGTGGATACTGGGGGTACTGGGAGCACTGGGAGCACTGGGAGCCACTGGGAGAGGCACTGGGAGCACTGGGAGAAGGATTGGAGTGGATACTGGGGGCACTGGGAGCTCTGGAAGGGACTGGGATGGACTGGGAGGGACTGAGATGGACTGGGAGTCCCAGTTTGGCCTGATAGTGGGAGCACTGGAAGGGACTGGGAGCACTGGGAGCCACTGGGAGGCACTGGGAGAAGGATTGGAGTGGATACTGGGAGCACTGGGATGGACTGGGAGCACTGGGAGTGGATACTGGGAGCACTGGGATGGACTCGGAGGGATTGGGAGCACTGGGAGGGACTGGGAGTCCCACTTTGGCTCGATACTGGGAGCACTGGGAGGGACTGGGAGCACTGGGATTGGTTACTGGGAGCACTGGGAGCCGGCCCTACTTGGAGCTCAAGGCCCAGTTCAACCTGCGCCTCGAGGTACTGGGAGCACTGGGAGCCACTGGGAGAGGCACTGGGAGCACTGGGAGAAGGATTGGAGTGGATACTGGGAGCACTGGGATGGACTGGGATTGGTTACTGGGAGCACTGGGAGCCGGCCCTACTTCAAGCTCAAGGCCCAGTTCAACCTGCGCCTCGAGGTACTGGGAGCACTGGGAGCCACTGGGAGGGACTGGGAGGGACTGGGAGCACTGGGAGGGACTGGAAGTGGTTACTGGGAGCACTGGGAGCACTGGGAGCCCTACTTGGAGCTCAAGGCCCAGTTCAACCTGCGCCTCGAGGTACTGGGAGCACTGGGAGCCACTGGGAGGGACACTGGGAGCACTGGGAGAGACTGGGACAAACTGGGAAGGACTGGGAGCACTGGGACAAACTGGAATGAACTGGGATGGACTGGGAGGGACTGGGACAAACTGGGATCAACTGGGAAGGACTGGGACAAACTGGGATGGATTGGGAGAGACTGGAATAAACTGGGAGGGACTGGGAGCACTGGGATGAACTGGGATGGACTGGGAGGGACTGGGGGGGACTGAGATGAACTGGGATGGACTGGGATGTACTGGGATAAACTGGGATGGACTGGGATGCATTGGGATGAACTGGGAAGGACTGGGATGAACTGGGAAGGTCTGGGATGGACTGGGAGGGACTGGGACAAACTGGGAAGGACTGGGGCGAACTGGGATAAACTGGGAGGGACTGGGGCGAACTGGGATAAACTGGGAGGGACTGGCACAAACTGGGATGGATTGGGAGAGACTGGAATAAACTGGGATGGACTGGGGTGGACTGGGACAAACTGGGATGAACTGGGAGGGAACTGGGATGAACTGGGACAAACTGGGATGAACTGGGATGGACTGGAAGGGACTGGGATGAACTGGGACAAACTGGGAGGGACTGGGAGGGACTGGGATGGACTGGGACAAACTGGGATGGACTGGGACAAACTGGGAGCACTGGGAAGGACTAGGATGAACTGGGATAAACTGGGATGTACTGGGATAAACTGAGGTGGACTGGGATGGACTGGGATGAACTGGGAGGGACTGGGACAAACTGGGACAAACTGGGATGAACTGGGACCATTTGAAAACAGATTTCCCCCAAATTTCCTCCGATTTCCCCCAAACTTTCACCGATTTTCACCAAATTTCCACCGATTTTCCCCAATTTTTTTACATTTTCCTCCCAGATTTTTGGGGGAATTTTGGGAATTTTTAGGAATTCCTCGGAATCTTCAAGAATTCCTTGGAATTTTCAAGAATTCCTTGGAATTTTTAGGCATCCACCCCAATTTTTAATGAATTTTCAGCCGATTTTTAACCGATTTTCCCCAAATTTCCACCGATTTTCCCCAAATTTTTTACATTTTCCTCCCAGATTTTTTGGGAATTTTGGGAATTTTTAGGAATTCCTTGGAATCTTCAAGAATTCCTTGGAATCTTCCGGAATTCCTTGGAATTTTTAGTCATCAACCCCAATCTTTAACGTATTTTCACCAATTTTTAACCGATTTTCACCAAATTTCCACCGATTTTCCCCAAATTTTCACCGATTTTCCCCAAATTTTTTACATTTTTCCCCCAGATTTTTGGGAATTTTTAGGAATTCTTTGGAATTTTTAAGCACAACCCAAACTTTTAATGAATTTTATCCAATTTTTAACCGATTTTCACCAATTTTTAACCGATTTTCACCAAATTTCCACCGATTTTCCCCAAATTTTTTACATTTTCCCCCAGATTTTTGGGAATTTTGGGAATTTTCATTTATTCCTTGGAAATCTTCAGGAATTCCTTGGAATCTTTAGAAATGCCAAGAAATTTTTAGTCATCGACCCCAATTTTTAATGAATTTTCAGCTGATTTTTAACCGATTTTCCCCAAATTTCCACCGATTTTCCCCAAATTTCCACCAATTATCCCCAAATTTTTTACATTTTCCTCCCAGATTTTTTGGAATTTTTAGGAATTCCTTTGAATTTTTGGGAATTCCTTGGAATTTTTGGGAATTGCTTGGAATCTTCAAGAATTCCTTGGAATCTTTAGCCATCAACCCCAATTTTTAATGAATTTTCAGCCGATTTTTAACCGATTTTCCCCAAATTTTCACCGATTTTCCCCAATTTTTTTACATTTTCCTCCCAGATTTTTTGGGAATTTTGGGAATTTTTAGGAATTCCTTGGAATCTTCAAGAATTCCTTGGAATCTTCAGGAATTCCTTGGAATTTTTAGGCATCAGCCCCAATTTTTAATGAATTTTCAGCCGATTTTTAACCGATTTTCACCAAATTTCCACCGATTTTCACCAAATTTCCACCGATTTTCCCCAATTTTTTTACATTTTCCTCCCAGATTTTTGGGGGAATTTTGGGAATTTTTAGGAATTCCTTGGAATCTTCAAGAATTCCTTGGAATTTTTAGGCATCGACCCCAATTTTTAATGAATTTTCAGCCGATTTTTAACCGATTTTCACCAATTTTTAACCGATTTTCCCCAAATTTTCGCCGTTTTTCCCCCCAGATTTTTTGGGAATTTTGGGAATTTTCAGGAATTCCTTGGAATCCTCAAGAATTCCTTGGAATCTTCTGGAATTCCTTGGAATCTTCAAGAATTCCTTGGAATCTTTAGCCATCAACCCCAATTTTTAATGGATTTTCAGCCGATTTTTAACCGATTTTCACCAAATTTCCACCGATTTTCACCAAACTTCCACCGATTTTCCCCAAATTTTTTACATTTTCCTCCCAGATTTTTGGGAATTTTGGGAATTTTCATTTATTCCTTGAAATTTTTAGGAATTCCTTGGAATCTTTAGTCATCAACCCCAATTTTTAATGGATTTCATCCAATTTTTAACGTATTTTCACCAATTTTTAACCGATTTTCCCCAAATTTCCACCGATTTTCCCCAAATTTTTTACATTTTTCTCCCAGATTTTTTGGGAATTCCCAGATTTTCCCCCTTTTTCCCCTTTCCCAGGAGCACAAGTCCCGGGTGAGCTCTCTGGAGGCGGCGGTGGCGCAGGCCAAGCTGCGTTACTCGGTGGCGCTGCGGAACCTGGAGCAGATCAGCGAGGAGCTGCACGCCCGGCGCCTGCGGAGGATCCTGCGCCGCGGGAAAGTCCGGGAAAACCCCCTGGGAGCCGAGGGGGGCGGCGGGAACGACGGCGGGGAAGGTTCCAGAATGCACGGAGAAAGTTCCAGAATTCACGGAGAAATCCCCGGGAAAATCCCGGAAAGTCACGGGGAAATCAGCGGGAAAATCCCTGAAATTCCCAGAGAAAATTCCAGAATTCCTGGAGAAATCCATGGAATTCCAAGAGAAAATTCTGGGATTCCAAGAGAAAGTTCCGGGATTCCCAGAGAAAGTTCCAGAATTCACGGAGAAAGTTCCAGAATTCACGGAGAAATGCACGGGAAAATCCCTGAAAGTCCTGGGGAAATCAGCGGGAAAATCCCTGAAATTCCCAGAGAAAATTCCAGAATTCCTGGAGAAATCCCTGGAATTTCTGGAGAAAATTCCAGGATTCTGAGAGAAAATTCCAGAATTCACAGAGAAATCCCTGGAGAAATCCCTGAAATTCCTGGAATTCCAAGAGAAAATTCTGGGATTCCCAGAGAAAATTCCAGAATTCACGGAGAAATCCCCGGAATTCCCACAGAAAACCACAAAATTCCTGGAGAAATCCCCGGAATTCCAAGAGAAAATTCTAGAATTCCTGGAGAAATCCCTGGAATTCCCGGGGAAATCCGCGGGATTCACGGAGAAAGTTCCAGAATTCACGGAGAAATCCCTGGAATTCCTGGAGAAATCCCTGAGATTCCCAAAGAAAATTCTAGAATTCCTGGAGAAATCCCTGGAATTCCAAGAGAAAGTTCCAGAATTCACGGAGAAATCCCTGGAGAAATCCCTGGAATTCCTGGAGAAATCCCCAGAATTCCCAGAGAAAATTCCAGAATTCCTGGAGAAATTCCTGGAGAAAGTTCCAGAATTCACAGAGAAATCCCTGGAGAAATCCCCGGAATTCCCACAGAAAACCACAAAATTCCTGAAGAAATCTCTGGAATTCCAAGAGAAAGTTCCGAGATTCCGAGAGAAAATTCCAGAATTCACAGAGAAATCCCCGGAATTCCCAAAGAAATCCCTGGAATTCCCAGAGAAAATTCCAGAATTCCTGGAGAAATCCCTGAAATTCCCAGAATTCCTGGAGAAATTTCCAGAATTCCCGGAGGAAATCTTGGAATTCCCGGCGAAACCTCATCTGGAATGGGAAGAATTCCTGGAATTCCGAGCTCGAATCTCGAAATTCCGACTGAAATTCCCGGAATTCCGAGAGAAAATCTGGGAATTCTGAGGGAAAACCCCGAAATTCCCAGAATTCCTGGAGAAATTTCCAGAATTCCTGGAGGAAATCTTGGAATTCCTGGAATTCCGAGCTCAAATCTCATATTTCCGCCTGAAAATCCCAATGAAATTCCCGGAATTCCGAGAGAAAATCTGGGAATTCCGATGGAAAACCTCGAAATTCCCGGAATTCCGAGAGAAAACCTCGAGATTCCAAGAGAAAATCTGGGAATTCCAAGAGAAATTCTGGGAATTCCGATGGAAAACCTCGAAATTCCGAGAGAAAATCCCGGAATTTTCACCTCCTCCTCACCGGCACCGTCCGGAATTCCGACAGAAAATTCCGGAAATTCCAACGAAAATCCCGGAAATTTCAGCTCCATCCCCTCGGGAAGGTTCGAAATTGCCGGGATTTTGTCGGGAATTCCCGGAATTCCGTGGGAAATTCCGGGAATTCCTCGGGAATCGTCGACGTCCGGGGATTCGCTGTCGCTGCTGAGCCTGCAGACGATCGCCTCGGACCTGCAGAAATTCGATTCCGTGGAACATTTGGCGGGAATTCCGGGAATTTCGGGAATTCCGGACGCGTTGAGCCTGCACGGGGAGGAGTTGGGGGAGGGGAGGAGGAGGAGAAGCTTCCGGCATCGACGGAGCGTCAGCTTGTGAGGGGGAGGGGGGGAATGAGGGAATTCCGGGGGGAAAGTTCCGGAAATTTGGGGAAATACCCAGAAATTCCAAGAAATTCCAAAAAATTCCCAGAAATCCCCAAGAAATCCCAAGGAAAATCCAATAAATTCCGAGGAAATCACAAGAAATTCCGAGAAATTCCAAGAAATCCCAAGAGAATCCCGAGAAATTCCAAGGGAATCCACAGAAAATTCCAAGGAAATCCTGAAAAATTCCAAGGGAATCCCCAAAAAAATTCCCCAGAAAATTCCAAGGAATACCTGAAAAAATCCAAGGAAATTCCAAAAAAAATTCCCAGAAATTCCAAGAAATCTTGAAAAATTCCAAGGAAATCCCAAAAAATCCCATGGAAATTCTGAGAAATTCCAAGGAAATCCCAAAAAATTCCAAGAAATCCCTCAAAATTTCAAGAAATTCCAAGAAATCCCCCAAAATTCCAAGAAATTCCAAGGGAACCCCAAGAAATCCCAAGGAATTTTCCCAAAAAATCCCAAGGAAATTCCAAAAAAGTTCCCAGAAATCCCAAAAAATTCCAAGGGAATCCAGAAAAATTCCCAGAAATCCCAAAAAATCCAAGGAAATTCCAAAAAAAATTCCCAGAAATTCCAAGACATCTCGAGAAATTCCAAGGAAATCCCAAAAATCCCAAGGAAATTCCAAGAAAGTCCAACGAGATCCCAAAAATCCCAAGAAATTCCAAGGAAATCCAGAAAAATCCCACGGACTTCTTGGAAATCCTAAAAAAGTCCCAGGGAATCCCAATAATCCCCCAAAATTTGAAATTTTTGGGAATAAATCCCTGAAATTTGGGATTTTTTTTGGAATAAATCTCAAAAATTTGGGATGAAATCCCCAAAATTCCGAATTTTTTGGGATTAAATCCTCAAAATTTGGGATTTTTTGGGACTAAATCCTCAAAATTCAGAATTTTTGGGCCTAATTTGGGATTTTTTGGGACTCAATCCATAAAAATTTGGGAATTTTGGGATTTATTTAGAATTTTTCCGTCCTAAATCCCCAAATTTGGGATTTTTTGGGCCTAATTCGGAATTTTCTGGGCCTAAATCCTCAAAATTTGGGATTTTTTGGGAATTAATCCATAAAAATTTGAATTTTTGGGGGGATAAATCCCTGAAATTTGGGATTTTTTGGGAATAAATCCCCAAAATTTGGGATTTTTGGGGACTAAATCCCAGAAATTTGGGAAGGAATCGTCAAAATTTAGATTTTTTTGGGACTAAATCTCCAAAATTTGGGATTTTTTGGGATTTTTTTGGGATTTTTTGGGATTTTTTTGGAATTTTTCAGTCCTAAATCCCAAAAATTTTGGATTTTTTGGGTTTAATTCAGAATTTTCTGGGACTAAATCCTCAAAATTTGGGATTTTTTTGAACTAAATCCATAAAAATTTGAATTTTTGGGGAATAAATCCTCAAAATTTGGGATTTTTTTTGTCCCAAATCCCCAAAATTTGGGATTTTTTGGTCCTAAATCCCAAAATTTGGGAATTTTTGGGATTCATTTGGAATTTTTTGATCCCAAATCCCCAAATTTGGGATTTTTTGGTCCCAAATCCCAATTTTCCCCCAGAATTCCCAGCTTTTTTTAGGGAAAATTCTCCTTTTTCCCCCCAAAAAGGCGCCGGGAGCCCAATTGCACTAAAGGGGGGTCGGGAAATTTGGGAATTTTGGGAAAATTGGGAATTTTGGGGGAAATTTGGGAAAATTCGGAAATTTTGGGGAATTTTTGGGAATTTTTTGGGGAATTTTTGGGGAATTTTTTGGGAATTTTTTTTTAATTTCTGGGAAATTTGGGGATTTTTTGGGGGAATTTTTGGGGAATTTTTTTGGATTTTTTGGGGAATTTTTTTTGGAATTTTGGGGAATTTTTTTGGGTGGGGCTGTGATGAGAACTCCCCCCCCCCAAGTTCGAGGCAGCCTCGGGAAAATTTGGGAATTTTTCCAATCCCAAAAAAATCCCAAAAAAATCCCCAAAATTCCCAAAAAATTAAAAAAAATTTTAAAAAAATCTCCAAAAATTCCAAAAAATTCCCCCAAAAATCACCAAAAAATTCCAAAAAATTCCCCAAAAAATCCCCCAAAAATAAAAAAAAATTTAAAAAAATCTCCAATAAAATCCCAAAAAATAAAAAAAAAATCCCCAAAAAATCCCCCAAAAATCCAAAAAAAATCCCCAAATTTTTTTTAAAAAATCCCAAAAAAATCCCCAAAATAAATCCCCAAAAATTCAAAAAAATCCCTCAAAAATTCGAAAAAAATCCCCAAAAAATCCCAAAAAAATAAAAAATTTTTTTTTTTAAATCCCAAAAAATTCCCAAAAAATTCCCCGAAAATCCCCCCAAAAAACCCAAAAAAATCCTAAAAAATTCCCCCAAAAATCAAAAAAAAATCCCAAAAAATCCCAAAAAAATCCCCCAAAAAATTCCCCAAAAAATCCCCCCCAAAATCCCCAAAAAATCCCCCAAAAATCTCCCCAAAATCCCCCAAAAAATCCCAAAATTCCCCAAAAAATCCCAAAAATTCCTCCAGGAATTCCAGGAAAATTTGGGAATTTCAGGGAGGGGATTAAAAAATCCTGGAAAAAATAAAAAGTTGCTCTTAATAAAATTCCTTCTTGTTGTAATTCCTGCTGTGTTGGGTTTTATTTCTCTTAGCCAGGAATTTTTTTGGGAATTATTCCCAATTTTTTTATTAATATTCCCATTTTTTGATGAATTTTCCCTTTTTTTTTGTGAATATTCCCATAAATTTGGGAAATTATTCCCATTTTTTGGGGGCTATTCCCAATTTTTTATGATTATTTTCCTTTTTTGGGGGATTATTTTCCATTTTTTTGGGAATTATTCCCAATTTTTTGTGATTATTTTCCTTTTTTTATGGATTATTCCCCATTTTTTTTGAATTATTCCCAATTTTTTTTTTTCTCATTTTTTTGGAATTATTCCCAATTTTTTGCGATTATTTTCCTTTTTTGGGGGATTATTTTCCATTTTTTGGGAATTATTCCCAAATTTTTGGGGATTTTTCTCTGTTTTTTGGGGCATTATTCCAATTTTTTGGATGATTATTCCCATTTTTTCGAAATTATTCCAATTTTTGGGGGATTATTCCAATTTTTTAATAATTATTCCCATTTTGGGGGGATTTTTCTCCTTTTTTTGTGGATTATTCCCATTTTTTGAATAATTATTCCCATTTTTTTGGGATTATTCCCATTTTTGTGGGAATTTTTCCCCTTTTTGGGGGGGATTATTCCCATTTTTTAATAATTATTCCCATTTTTGGGGGATTATTCCCAATTTTTTGGGAATTTCCACCCAAAAATTTAAAATTTCCACCCAAAATTGGGAATTATTGCCCAAAAATTAAAAATTTCCACCCAAAAATTAAAAATTTCCACCCAAAATTGAGAATTCTCACCCCAAAATCCCATTTTTTCTCCCCATTTCCCCTTTTTTATTCCATATTTTCTCATCTTTTCCCAAATTTTCTGTATTTTCCATATTTTTCCCACCTTTATTCCATTTTTTCCCATTTTTCCCCTCTTTATTCCATTATTTTTTCCTTTATTTTCCTTCATTTTTCCTTTATTTTCCTTTATTTATTCCACATTTTTTCACACTTTTTTCCACATTTTCCTTTATTTTTTCCATCATTTTCCAACATTTTCCCCCATTTTTTCCACATTTATTCCACATTTTTCCATCATTTTTCTCACATTTTTCCCATTATTTCCCCCATTTTCCCATTTTCCCACTTCCCCCCAATTTTCCCCCAATTTTCCCCAAATTTTCCCCAAATTTTTCCCATTTTTCCCCAAATTTTTCCCAATTTCCCCCAATTTTTTCCCACTTTCCCCCCAATTTTTCCCAATTTTTTTCCATTTTTTCCCCAAATTTTTCCCAATTTTTCACAATTTTTCCAATTTATTCCCACTTTTCCCCCAATTTTTCCCAATTTTTTCCATTTTTTCCCCAAATTTTTCCCAATTTTTTCCCATTTTTTCCCCAGATTTTCCCAAATTTTCCCACTTTTTCCCCAAATTTTTTCCCATTTTTCCCCCAATTTTTCCCAATTTTTTCCCAAATTTTTCCCAATTTCCCCCCAAATTTTTCCCAATTTTTTCCATAATTTTCCCTCTTTTATTCCCCAAAATTTCCATTTTTTCCCCCAAATTTTCCCTCATTTTTCCCCAGGTTTGAACCTTGGGCCCTGGGAGTGATGAGAATTCCCCCTCAGGTCATTAATTAGCCAATTAATCACCCCTAATTAATTAGAGATCGTTAATTAGCCAGGAGAATTCAATGGGACCGAGCCAAGGTTGGTGTTGGGTTGGCCAAGCCCAGTTGGGCACTGGGAGCACTGGGAGCACTGGGAATGATGGGAAATCCTCATCACCCCAATTAATTAATGAGTTAATGAACCCCTAATTAATTAGAGATCGTTAATTAATGAATGGAACCACCCCTAATTAATTAGAGATCGTTAATTAGCCAGGAGAATTCAATGGGACCAAGCCAAGGTTGGTGTTGGGTTGGCCAAGCCCAGTTGGGCACTGGGAGCACTGGGAATGCTGGGAATGATGGGAAATCCCCATTACCCCAATTAATTAATGAGTTAATGAATCCCTAACTAATTAGAGATTGTTAATTAATGAATGGAACCACCCCTAATTAATTAGAGATCGTTAATTGGCCAGGAGAATTCAATGGGACCAAGCCAAGGTTGGGTGTTGGGTTGGCCAACCCCAGTTGGGCACTGGGAGCACTGGAATGATGGGAAATCCTCATTACCCCAATTAATTCATGAGTTAATGAACCTCTAATTAATTAGAGATCGTTAATTGGCCACAGAACGAGTTGGGACCAAACCCAGGGATGGATCCTTGACCCCAGTTGGGCACTGGGAGCACTGGGAACGCCGGGAACCCCCCGGAACCATGGAATGATGGGAAATCCTCATCTCCCCAATTAATTAATGAGTTAATGAACCCCTAATTAATTAGAGATTGTTAATTAGCCAGGAGAATTCAATGGGACCAAGCCAAGGTTGGGTGTTGGGTTGGCCAAGCCCAGTTGGGCACTGGGAGCACTGGGAATGCTGGGAACCCACTGGAACCATGGAATGATGGGAAATCCTCATCTCCCCACTAATTAATGAATGGATTCAATCCTAATTAGTTATAGATCGTTAATTAGCCATGAGAATGGAATGGGACCAAGCCAAGGTTGGGTGTTGGGTTGGCCAAGCCCAGTTGGGCACTGGGAGCACTGGGAATGCTGGGAACTGACTGGAACCATGGAATGATGGGAAATCCTCATCTCCCCACCAAATTAATGAATGGATTCACCCCTAATTAATTAGAGATCGTTAATTAGCCATGAGAATTGAATGGGACCAAGGCAAGGTTGGGTGTTGAGTTGGCCAAGCCCAGTTGGGCACTGGGAGCACTGGGAATGATGGGAATGGCCAAAACCATGGAATGATGGGAAATCCTCATCTCCCTGCCTAATTAATGAATGGATTCAATCCTAATTAATTAGAGATTGTTAATTGGCTAGGAGAATGGAATGGGACCACGCCATGGGTGGGTGTTGGGTTGGCCAAGCCCAGTTGGGCACTGGGAGCACTGGGAATGCTGGGAACTGACTGGAACCATGGAATGATGGGAAATCCTCATCTCCCTGCCTAATTAATGAATGGATCCACCCCTAATTAATTAGGGATCGTTAATTGGCCATGAGAATTGAATGGGACCACGCCATGGGTGGGTGTTGGGTTGGCCAAGCCCAGTTGGGCACTGGGAGCACTGGGAACGCTGGGAACCCCACAGAACCATGGAATGATGGGAAATCCTCATCTCCCCACCTAATTAATGAATGGATTCACCCCTAATTAATTAGAGATTGTTAATTGGCCAGGAGAATGGAATGGGACCAAGCCAAGGTTGGGTGTTGGGTTGGCCAAGCCCAGTTGAGCACCGGGAACGCCGGGACCGCCCCGGCGCCGTGAGATTCCCCCATCCCCCCCCTTTAATCACCCAACCAACCCCTAATTAACCACCTCCCATTAATTACCCACCGGAAACCCCGGGAACGCCCGGCCCGGCAACGCCAACGCCCAGGGCAGCTCCAACGGCGCCGGCACGGCCGAGGAGCCCGGGAAGGCCGGGAAGGCCGAGGAGGAGGAGGAAGAAGAAAAGTTGGAAGAAACGAAAGAAGAGGAAGAAGAAGAGAAGGAGGATGAGGAAGAGGAGGAGGAAGAGGAGGAGGAGGAAGAAGAGGAGGAGGAGGAAGAAGAGGAGGAGGAGGAAGAGGAGGCGGCGCCGCCTTTGCCGTGGGTGGGCCGGTGTTTCACCAACTCCTTGTGTTCCCATTTAATTACCGGATTCATTAATCCCTAATTTATTAGAGATCGTTAATTGGCCATGAGAATGGAATGGGGGCAATCCAAGGTTGGGTGTTGGGTTGGCCAAGCCCAGTTGGGCACTGGGAGCACTGGGAATGCTGGGAACTGACTGGAACCATGGAATGATGGGAAATCCTCATCTCCCTGCCTAATTAATGAATGGATCCGCCCCTAATTAATTAGAGATCGTTAATTGGCCATGAGAATTGAATGGGACCACGCCATGGGTGGGTGTTGGGTTGGCCAAGCCCAGTTGGGCACTGGGAGCACTGGGAATGCTGGGAAACCCCCGGAACCATGGAATGATGGGAAATCCTCATCTCCCTGCCTAATTAATGAATGGATCCACCCCTAATTAATTAGAGATCGTTAATTGGCCAGGAGAATGGAATGGGACCAAGCCAAGGTTGGGTGTTGGGTTGGCCAACCCCAGTTGGGCACCGGGAACGCCGGGAACCCCCCGGCACCATGAGAATCCCTCATCCCCCCCTTTAATTACCCAACCAACCCCTAATTAACCACCTCCCATTAATTACCCACCGGAAACCCCGGGAACGCCCGGCCCGGCAACGCCAACGCCCAGGGCAGCTCCAACGGCGCCGGCACGGCCGAGGAGCCTGGGAAGGCCGGGAAGGCCGAGGAGGAGGAAGAAGAAGAGAAGGTGGAGGAAGTGAAAGAGGAAGAAGAAGAGAAGGAGGAAGAGGAAGAGGAGGAGGAGGAAGAGGAGGCGGCGCCGCCTTTGCCGGCGTGGGTGCGCCGGTGCCGGTTGAGGTGCGAGCTGCGGCTGAAGCGCTTCCCGCACTCGCGGCACTCGTAGGGCTTCTCGCCGGTGTGGACGCGCCGGTGGATGGTGAGCTCGGAGCGTTGGATGAAACTCTTGCCGCACTCGGAGCACTGGAAGGGTTTTTCCCCCAGATGGATCCGTTGATGCTTGATGAGATTGGACGAAACGCTGAAACGTTTCCCGCACTCGCGGCACTCGTAGGGTTTCTCCCCCGTGTGCATCCGCCGGTGTTTGGTCAAATCGGATTTTTGGATGAACCCTTTGGAGCAATCTTGACATTTGTAGGGTTTCTCGCCCAAATGGGTGCGCCGGTGCTTGATCAGGTTGGAACGGACGCCGAAACTTTTGCCGCACTCGGGGCACTCGTAGGGTTTCTCCCCCGTGTGCATCCGGCGGTGTTTGGCCAACGCCGAATTTTGAGCGAAGCTTTTGCCGCACTCGCCGCACTCGAAGGGTTTTTCACCAGTTTGGGTGCTTTGATCCTTCAATCCCAACCCCAAACTCGACCCCAAACTCGACCCCAAACTCGTCCCCAAACCCAAATCCTTCCCGCACTCCTCGCATTTCTCCTCCCCCAAAATCCCGCACCGCTTCTGGAAGTTTCTCCCTTTTCTCCCTTCGTTTTTTCCGCACTCCCCGCACGGCTCCCGGTGGATTTTCCGGTGCCGTTCCAAATGAGAACTTTGGGAGAAACTCTTGCCGCAGTTGACGCAACGGAAAGGTTTCTCCCCCATGTGGATTCGCCGGTGTCGATCCAGGTGGGAACTCCAGGAAAAGCTTTTCCCGCATTCCCGACATTCGTACGGTTTGCCGGCGCCGCCGCGATCGCGCCGACGTTCCGCCAACGCCGCCGCGAATCCGTGCGGTTTCTCCGCCGATTCCCGTTGAGTTTTCACCGTTTTTTTGACTTTTTTGGGATTTTTCCGCCCTTCCGCCGATCCCGCCCCGCACTCGGCGCATCGCCCTCCCGATTCCTCCTCTTCCGCCGCCGCCGCCGCGGCCGCGTGGGTGCGGCGATGCCGATCCAAGTGCGAACTCCACGAAAAACTCTTCCCGCATTCCGCGCACTCGTAGGGTTTCTCCCCGGTGTGAATCCTCCGGTGCCGCTCCAGGTGGGAATTCCAGTTGAACCCTTTCCCGCAATCGCCGCATTTGTAGGGTTTCTCCTCCGCGTGAACCTTTTGATGCTTCACCAACCCCGAACTCGACGCGAAACTCTTCCCGCAAACCCCGCAACGACACGGCGCCGACGACGCCGCGCCGGCGTGAACGCGCCGGTGTTGGATGAACGCCGAACCCGCGCCGAAGGATTTCCCGCATTCGGGACATTCGTAAGGATCGGCGCCGACCCCGGCGTGACGCCGTTGATGCGTCGCCAAACTCGAGCTCGACCCGAAGCTCTTCCCGCATTCCGGGCATTTGTGGGGTCGTTCCGAGCCGCCGCGGCGTTTCGGCGACGCCAACGCCTTGCCGCAATCGTGGCAGCGCAGGTGGCGGGATCGGAGCTTCCGGAATTTTCCGCGGCGTTTTCCCGGCGGTTTTCGGGGTTGGGGAGTTTTTGGGGTTTCGGCGGAGCCGGAGGGGCTCGGAGGGGATTTGGGGTTCGGCGGTGTCGCCGGGGGGGATCCGGGGGTTTCGGGTTTTTCGGGAGGGTTGGGGGGGGGATCGTCTTCGTCGTCGTCGTCGTCGCTCGGCGGGGCCGGGGCGGCGTCTGGAGTGGGGGAAAAAGGGGGATTTTGGGGGGGTTTTGGGGTTTTCGGGGGGGTTTTGGGGGGGTTTGGGGGGATTTTGAGGGAGTTTTGGGGTTTTTGGGGGAGTTTTGGGGGTGTTTTGGGGGATTTTGAGGGAGTTTTGGGGTTTTTTGGGGGGGGGTTCGGGGTTTTTGGGGGCTTTTGGGGGGAGTTTGGGGTTTTTGGGGGGTTTTGGGGGGTTTTGGGGTTTTTTGGGGGTGTTTGGGGTCTTGGAGGGTTTGAGAGTCTTGGGGGGATTTTGGGGATTTTGGGGTCTTGGAGGATTTGGGGATCTTGGGGGGATTTGGGGATTTTGGGGGGATTTGGGGATTTTGGGGGGGTTTTGGGGTTTTTGGGGGGGTTTTGGGGTTTTGAGGGAGTTTTGGGGGTGTTTTGGGGGATTTAGAGGGAGTTTTGGGGTTTTGGGGGAGGGTTTGGGGCGGTTTCAGGTTTTTTGGGGGGTTTTTGGGGATTTTAAGGGAGTTTTGGGGTTTTTGGGGGATTTTGGGGATTTTGGGGTGTTTGAGGTCTTGGAGGGTTTGGGGTCTTGGGGGGATTTTGGGGGAATTGGGGTCTTTGGGGGGATTTGGGGATCTTGGGAGGATTTGGGGATTTTGGGGGTTTTGGGGGGTTTTGGGGTTTTTGGGGGGGGTTTTGGGGTTTTTGGGGGGGGTTGGGGGATTTTGAGGGAGTTTTGGGGTTTTTGGAGGGTTTGGGGTCTTGGGGGGATTTTGGGGGAATTGGGGTCTTGGGGGGATTTGGGGATTTTGGGGGTTTTGGGGGGGTTTTGGGGTTTTGGGGGGATTTTGGGCTTTTTGGGAGGTTTGAGGTCTTGGAGGGTTTGAGGGTCTTGGGGGGATTTTGGGGATTTTGGGGTCTTGGAGGATTTGGGGATCTTGGGGGGATTTGGGGAATTTTGGGGTTTTTTGGGGTGTTTGGGGTCTTGGAGGGTTTGAGGGTCTTGGGGGGATTTTGGGGATTTTGGGGTCTTGGAGGATTTGGGGATCTTGGGGGGATTTGGGGGTTTTGGGGTTTTTGAGAGGTTTGGGGATTTTGGGGTGTTTGGGATCTTGGAGGTGTTTGGGATCTTGGGGGGATTTGGGGGAGGATTTGAGGATCTTGGGGGGTTTTGGGGATTTTGGGGTTTTGGGGGGGATTTGGGGATTTTGTCAATTTTGGGGTCTTGGAGGGTTTGAGGTCTTGGGGGTGTTTGGGGTTTTGTGGGGGGGTTTGGGGATTTTGGGGGATTTGGAGATTTTGGCGTGTTTGGGGTCTTGGGGGTGTTTGAGGTCTTGGTGGGATTTTGGGGGGGATTTGGGGATTTTGGGGTTTTGGGAGGGGTTGGGAATTTTGGGGGATTTTGGGGTTTTTGAGGGGTTTGGGGGTTTTGGGGGATTTTGGGGTTTTTGGGGTCTTGGGGGGGTTTGAGGTCTTGGAGGGGTTTTGATGGTTTGGGGTCTTGGGGGGATTTTGGGGGATTTGGGGATTTTGGGGTGTTTGGGGTCTTGGAGGGCTTTGGGGTCTTGGAGGGGTTTTGGGGTTTTTGGGGAGTTTGGGGTCTTGGGGGTGTTTTGGGATCTTAGTAGGATTTGGGGATTTTGGGGGGATTCCGGGATTTTGGGGTTTTTGGTGGGGATTGGGGAATTTGCGGATCTTGGGGGGATTTGGGGATTTTTGGGATTTTGGGGTTTTTGGGGGGAGTTTGGGGTCTTGGGGGATTTGGGTCTTGGGGGGTTTTGGGGTCTTGGGGGAATTTGGGGGTAATTTGGGGATCTTGGGGTTTTTGAGGGGTTTGGGGATTTTGGGGGATTTTGGGGTGTTTGGGGTCTTGGAGGATTTGAGGTTCTTGGGAGGATTTGGGGATCTTGGGGGGAATTTGGTGATGTTTGGGGTCTTGGAGGGGTTTGGGGGTAATTTGGGGATCTTTGGGAATTTTGGGATTTTGGGGATTTTGGGGATTTTGGGGATTTGGGGATTTTGGGGTTTTTGAGGGGTTTGAGGATTTTGGGGGATCTGGGGATTTTGGGGTCTTGGAGGGGTTTGGGAGGGTTTGGGGATTTTGGGGTGTTTGGGGTCTTGGGGGTGTTTGGGGATTTGGGGGTTTTGTGGATCTTTGGGGGATTTGGGGATTTTGGGGTTTTGGGGGGGTTTGGGAATTTTGTGGTGTGGG
>NC_140065.1:30821-112703 GCF_963513975.1 Fringilla coelebs
AAAAAATTGGGAAATCTTTGGTGGAATCTCCAAAAATTGGGAAATCGTCGGTGGAATCCCCAAAAATTGGGAGATCTTTGGTGGAATCCCAAAAATTGGGAGATCTTTGGTGGAATCCCAAAAAATTGGGAGATCGTCGGTGGAATCTCCAAAAATTGGGAGATCTTTGGTGGAATCTCCAAAAATTGGGAGATCCTTGGTGGAATCACCAAAAATTGGGAGATCTTTGGTGGAATCTCCAAAAATTGGGAGATCCTCGGTGGAATCAAAAAAAATTGGGAAATCCTTGGTGGAATCTCCAAAAATTGGGAGATCTTTGGTGGAATCACAAAAAATTGGGAGACCCTTGGTGGAATCACCAAAAATTGGGAGATCCTCGGTCGATTCGTCAACGTTGGCCGAGAATCGACGACTCCACGAGGAATCCCCAAAAATTGGGAAATCTTTGGATGAATCCCAAAAAATTGGGAGATCTTTGGATGAATCCCAAAAAATTGGGAGATCTTTGGATGAATCCCAAAAATCCTGCTCAGAATGTGGAAAAACCTTTGGAGATCCTTCAACGTTGGCCAAACATCAACGGATTCATGAGGAATCCCAAAAAATTGGGAAATCTTTGGTGAAATCCCAAGAAATTGGGAAATTCTTGGATGAATCCCAAAAAATTGGGAAATCTTTGGATGAATCCCAAAAATCCTGCTCAGAATGTGGAAAAACCTTTGGAGATCCTTCAACGTTGGCCAAACATCAACGGATTCATGAGGAATCCCAAAAAATTGGGAAATCTTTGGTGAAATCCCAAGAAATTGGGAAATTCTTGGATGAATCCCAAAAAATTGGGAAATCTTTGGATGAATCCCAAAAATCCTGCTCAGAATGTGGGAAAACCTTTGGGGATCCCTCAACGTTGGCCAAGCATCGACGGCTCCACGATTCCGGCCGGAATTCCGGGATCGGATCCCGACACCGGAATCCCGGAGAGGAGAAAATGCCAGAAGGGTGAAAAAAGCAAAAAAAAAAAGGAAAATTTGGGAATTTTTTCCGTAGTTTTTTTGGGGGTAGGGTAGAGTAGGAAAAAGTAGGGGTAGAAATGGTAAAAATTAAAAAAAATTGGAATTTTTTTGGTTTTTATCCGTGAAAATTAAAAATTAATTTGGAGGAAATCCTGGAATTTTTTGGGGTGGGTTTGGAATTTTTTTGGGATTTGGGGAGGGGGGGGAAAAATTCCCTAAATTTGGAGGTTTTGAAGAAAATTGGGAATTCTGTAATTTATTGTATTTATTGAAGGAAATCCCAAAATTAGAGAAAAAAAAAAAAGGATTTGATCCCAAAAATTTTCTTGGATTGTGGGGGTGGGAAAAAGGGGGAAAAAAAAAAATGGGAATTTTTTTTCCTGGAGGTTTTTTTTGGGAATTTTCATCTTCGTTTGTAATGTGAATAAAAAATAGATTTAGGAAGGAATTCCTGGGATTTTTTTATTCTTGGAGGTGAAATGGGGGGAAAATTGGGAATAATCCCTGGGAAAATCGGGAATTTTGGGGGTGTTTGGGGGATTTTTGGGGGAATTTTGGGGAATTTTGGGGGATTTGGGGGGAATTTTGGGGGATTTTGGGGAATTTTGGGGGATTTTGGGGGGAATTTTGGGGGATTTTTTGGGGGATTTTGGGGGAGATCTTGGGGTGTTTTTGGGGGGAGTTTGGGAATTTTTTTGGGAATTTTTTGGGGGCATTTTTGGAATTTTTTGGGGCATCCTTTGGGAATTTTTTATGGGCGAATCTTTGGGGATTTTTATTTTTTATTTTTTTATATCTTGGGGGATTTTTGGGGGGGAATTTTTTGGGGATTCTTTGGGGATTTGGGGAATTTTGGGGGGAATTTTGGGGGAATTTTGGGGGAATTTTTTGGGGGAATTTGGGGGGAATTTTTGGGGGGAATTTTGGGGGATTTTGGGGGGAATTTTGGGGGGAATTTTTTTGGGGAATTTTTTTGGGGAATTTTTGGGGGGATTTTGGGGGAATTTGGGGCGGAATTTTGGGGGGGAATTTTTTGGGGAGAATTTTTGGGGCAAATCCTTGGGAAAGTTTTTTGGAGGAGGGGGAGGAAGAAGAGGAGGAGGAGGGGGAGGAAGAAGAGGAGAGGGGGGAGAGGGAAGAGGAGGAAGAGGAGGAGAAATAAGGGAGGAAGGAGGGGGAGAGGAGGAGGGGGAGGAAGAGCGGGAGGGGGAGAGGAGGAGGAGGAGGGGGAGGAAGAGCGGGAGGGGGAGAGGGAGGAGGGAGGGGAGAGGAGGAGGAGGAAGAGGAGGGGGAGGAGGAAGAGGGAGGGAGGAGGAGGAGGAGGGAAGGGGGAGGAAGAGGAGGAGGAGGGAAGGGGGAGGGAGGAGAAGGAGGGAAGGGGGAGGAAAAGGAGGAGGAGGAGGAGGGGGAGGAGGAAGAGGAGGAGGAGGAGGAAGAGGAGGAGGAGGAGGAGGGAAGGGGGAGAGGGAGGAGGCGGCGGCTCCTCTGTATCCGGGTCACGCCGGGAGCCGCCTCCAGCGGGACCGGGACCGGGACTGGGAGCGGGATCGGAGCGGGAACGGGACCGGGATCGGGATTAGAACCGGGTCGGGATCGGGATCGGGATCGGAGCGGGAACGCGACCGGGATCGGGATTAGAACTGGGTCGGGATTGGGAGCGGGATCGGGAGCGGGATTAGAACCGGGTCGGGAGCGGGATCGCGACAGGGACCGGGAGCGGGACTGGGAGCGGGATCGGAGCGGGAACGGGACCGGGATCGGGATTAGAACCGGGGCAGGATCGGAGCGGGAACGGGACCGGGATCGGGATTAGAACCGGGTCGGGATCGGAGCGGGAACGGGACCGGGATCGGGATTAGAACCGGGTCGGGATCGGAGCGGGATCGGGTCGGGATCGGGATTAGAACCGGGTCGGGATCGGGACCGGGAGCGGGATCAGGTCGAGAACGGGACCGGGAGTGGGACCGGGAGCGGGAATGGGATCGGAGCGGGATCTGGATTAGAACCGGGACAGGAACGGGACCGGGAGTGGGAGTGGGATCGGAGTGGGAACGGGTCGGGATCGGGATTAGAACCAGGTCGGGAACGGGATTGGGACCGGGACCGGGACCGGGATCGGAGTAGGAACGAGATTGGGTCGGGATTGGGATTAGAACCGGGTCGGGAACGGGAGCGGGATCGGGTCCGGAACGGGATTAGAACCAGGTTGGGAATGGGACTGGGACCAGGAGCGAGAGCGGGAATGGGATCGGAGCGGGATCGGGATTAGAACCGGATCGGGAACGGGTCCGAATCGGGATTAGAGCCAGGTCGGGAACGGGGCCAGGAGCGGGATTGGAGCAGGAACGAGATCGGGTCCGGATCGGGATTAGAACCGGGTCAGGAATGGGACCGGGACGGGGAGTGGGATCGGGAATGGGATCGGAGCGGGATCGGGATTAGAACCGGATCGGGACTGGGAGTGGGATGGGAACGGGATCAGGATCGGAGCGGGAATGAGATCGGGTCGGGATCGGGATTAGAACCGGGGCGGGAGTGGGAGCGGGACCGGGACTGGGAGCGGAATCAGGTCAGGATCGGGATTTAAACCGGGTCAGGATTGGGATCAGGATTCAAACCAGGTCGGGAGCGGGATTGGGACCGGGACCAGGACCGGGATCGAGCCGGGACCAGGACCAGGAGATGGATCGGGATCGGGATCAGGATCAGAACCGGGAGCGGGATTGGGATCAGGAGAGGGATCGGGATCAGGAGCAGGATTGGGATCGGGATTAGAGCCAGGTCGGGAACGGGGCCAGGAGAGGGATCGGGATCAGGATTAGGTCGGGATCGGGATCAGGATTGGGTCTGGGATCTGGACCAGGGTCGGGATCGGGTCCAGTTTGGGATCAGGATCAGGATTAGAACCGGGTCGGGACTGTAAGCAGAATCAGGATCAGGATCAGGATCAGGATCTGGACCAGGACCGGGGTCGGGATCGAGTCTGGGATCAGGATCGGGATTAGAACCGGGTCGGGACTGGGAGAGAATCAGGATTGGAATCGGGTCTGGGATTGGGATCAGGTCGGGATTGGGATCAGGATTGGGTTGGGATCGGGATCAGGATCAGGTCCGGGATCTGGACCAGGGTCGGGATCGGGTCTGGGATCAGGATCGGGATTAGAACCGGGTCAGGATTGGGAGTGGAATCAGGATCGGGATCTGGATCAGGATCAGGTTGGGATTGGGATCAGGATTGGGTCCGGTTTGGCATCAGGATCAGGATTAGAACCAGGTTGGGATCGGGATCAGGATCAGGTTGGGATCAGGATCGGGTCAGGATCGGGATCAGGTCCAGGATCTGGACCAGGACCGGGGTTGGGATCGGGTCCGGTTTGGGATCAGGATCGGGATTAGAACCAGGTTGGGATCGGGATCAGGATCAGGTTGGGATCAGGATCGGGTCAGGATCGGGATCAGGTCCAGGATCTGACGAGGATTTTGGGGATTTTTGGGAATTTTTCAGGCTCGGATTTGGAATTTTGGGGTGAAGATGCAGGAAAATTACGAGAACGTCATTTCCTTGGGTAAGAGCATCCCCAAAAATTTGGGAATTTTGGGAAATTTTGGGAATTTTTGGGGCTATTTGAGTGAAGAATTTTGGGGGGGAAAGGGAAATTTGGGGATTTTTTGGGGGAGAGAATTTCAGGATTTTTTTAGGGAATATTTTTAATATTTTTTAATATTTTAATTTTAATATTTTAAAATGTAAATATTTCAAATTTCATGTTAATATCTTAATTTTAATATTTGAAATGTTGGCTTAATTTAAAATATTTTAATTAACATTTTAATCATTTAAATTTTAATAATTTTGATGTTTTAATATTTTAATTTTTTAAAAAAATTTTTTTTGGGGTGGGAATTTTGGGAATTCCCTAAGGAACAAATTTGGGAATTTTGGGAATTTTTGGGAGCTCCTGGGACAAAATTTTGGAGAATTTTTGGGATTTTTTGGGGAAGGAATTCTTGAGGCAAAACCCCAAAAATTTTAAATTTTAGGAACCCCCAAATTCCCACCTGGAGTTTTCCTGCCTCAGTTTCCCCTTATAAAAAAAAAAATCACCAAAATTTGCCCAAAATTTGGGAGTTTCACCCCAAAACGGAGCCGGGGTGGGGAAAGAAAATCTGAAAATTCTCAAAATTCACCAAATTCACCGAAATTCCCAAATTTTTCCCCAAAAAGCCGAGGAGATCGCCATCAGCTGGCCGCGGATCACCGCCTTCGCCGAATCGCACCGGAGACGCGGCCTCGGCGCCGGTGAGTCAACGGGGCTTGGCCAACAAGGGGTTGGACTCTTCCAGTTGGCCAACACAACCCGAAGAGGGTTTGGGCTCTTCCAGTTGGCCAAGCCAACCAAGACCTTGGTTGGTCAACCCAGTCAAGGGTTGGGCTCTTCCAGTTGGGTCAACCCAACCATGAATGGGTTGGACTCTTCCAGTTGGCCAACACAACCCAAAGAGGGTTTGGGCTCTTCCAGTTGGCCAAGCCAACCATGAATGGGTTGGACTCTTCCAGTTGGCCAACGCAACCGAGACCTTGTTTGGTCAACCCAGTCAAGGGTTGGACTCTTCCAGTTGGGTCAACCCAACCATGAATGGGTTGGACTCTTCCAGTTGGGTCAACCCAACCATGAATGGGTTGGGCTCTTCCAGTTGGCCAAGCCAACCAAGACCTTGTTTGGTCAACCCAGTCAAGGGTTGGGCTCTCCCAGTTGGCCAAGCCTACCATGAGTGGGTTGGGCTCTTCCAGTTGGCCAACACAACCCAAAGAGGGTTTGGGCTCTTCCAGTTGGCCAAGCCAACCATGAATGGGTTGGACTCTTCCAGTTGGCCAACGCAACCGAGACCTTGTTTGGTCAACCCAGTCAAGGGTTGGACTCTTCCAGTTGGGTCAACCCAACCATGAATGGGTTGGACTCTTCCAGTTGGGTCAACCCAACCTAGAGAAGGTTTGGCTGTTCTGGTTGGTCAACCCAACCTAAGAATGGGTTTGGCCAAGCCAACCAAGACCTTGGTCGGTCAACCCACTCAAGGTTGGACTCTTCCAGTTGGGTCAACCCAACCATGAATGAGTTGAACTCTTCCATTTTTTTCACCATTTTTGCCCCATTTTTTTCCCTCCGCAGCCGCCGAATCCGAGGGCGACCAACCCCGCCCATCCCCCCCCGCCGGCTCCGCCCCCTCCTACACAAGGAGGGGCGGGGCTTGAAGGGGCGGGGCCTGAAGGGGCGGGGCCTGAAGGGGCGGGGCCGGAGCTGCGTCGGCAGCTGGGGCTGATCCTGCAGGCGGCCGGGCGGAGCCGGGTGGAGAAGATGCTGCGGGAGTTGGTGCGGGAGCAGGGCCGGGCCGGGCGGCGCCGGAACCGCCCCAGGGCGGCCAAGGAGGGCGGTGAGTCTGGAAAAATAAATGTTTTCCCCAAAAAAAAAAATTTCCCAAAAAAAATTCCCAAAAAAATGGGGTTTTCCTGAAGAATTTCCTAAAAAAATGGGGTTTTTCCCCCCAAAAATGGCGGTTTTGGGAATTTTGGGGTCGTTGGATCCATGGCCAAGGTCAACGGTCAATCCCAACCCAACCCTTGGAATTCCATGAAATATTTGGGGGTTTTTTTGGGAATTTTGGGGTTGATGGATCCATGGCCAAAGTCAACAGTCAACCCCAACCCAACCCATGGAATTCCATGGAAAAATTTGGCATTTTTTGGGGTCGAGAGATCCATGGCCAAGGCCAATGATCAAGATCAACCCAACCCATGGAATCCATGGAAGAGTTTTGGGGTTTGTTGGGAATTTTGGGGTCGATGGATCCATGGCCAAGGCCAATGATCAAGATCAACCCAACCCATGGAATCCATTGAAAAATTGGACATTTCTTGGGGTTGACAGATTCATGGCCAAGGTCAATGGTCAAGATCAACCCAACCCATGGAATCCATGGAAAAATTTGACTTGGGGTCAACGAATCCATGGCCAAGGCCAATGATCAAGGTCAACCCAACCCATGGAATCCATGGAAAAATTTGGTACTTCATTAATTTTAATCCATTTCCTCCCATCCCCCCCCAGGCAGCACCCCCGAAGACGACCCCACCCCTCCAACCACCCAAGCCCCACCCCCACCTCAACCCCCACCCGACCCCACCCCCCCGGCCACCCCGAAGACCCAAAACTGCTCGGAATGCGCCGAATCCTCCTCCTCCACCAAACCCCGCCGCCGCTCCGAGCGCTGCCGGCGCTGCCAGGCCGACAAACCTCACCGCTGCGCCGACTGCGGCAAAGGCTTCAGCCGCGGCTCCAACCTGGCGCAGCACCGCCGCATCCACACCGGCGAGCGGCCGCACCGCTGCGGCGACTGCGGCAAGGGATTCATCCAACGCTCCGACCTGGAGCGCCACCGGCGCGTCCACACCGGCGAGCGGCCCTACGGCTGCTCCGACTGCGGCAAACGCTTCAGCGTCAGCTCCCACCTGGATCGGCACCGCCGCATCCACGCCGGCGGGCCGGGACCGCCGGAAACGCCGCGTGGAAAAGCCAAATCTTCGACGCCGGCGGTGCTGGCGGAATCGGCGCCGTTTGGTTGCGGCGATTGCGGGAAAAGCTTCGGGCAGCGCTCGGCGTTGGCGAAACACCGCAAAACTCACACGGGCGAGCGGCCGCACCGCTGCGGCGACTGCGGCAAGAGTTTCAGCCGCGGCTCCAACCTGACGCAGCACCGCCGCATCCACACCGGCGAGCGCCCCTTCGCCTGCGGCGACTGCGGCAAAGGGTTCATCCAACGCTCCGACCTGGAGCGCCACCAGCGCGTCCACACCGGCGAGCGGCCGTACTCGTGCGGAGAGTGCGGGAAGAGTTTCAGCGTCAGCTCCCACCTGGATCGGCACCGGAAGATCCACGCGGCCGAACGCGCCTCGTACCGCTGCCCGGAGCACCTGGCCGGGTTTTTGGCGGCTCACCGGCACGGGAGGCTCTTCCAGTGCGGGCAGTGCGGGCGGTGTTTCGGTCAAGGCGCGGCGTTGTTGAAGCATCAACGCTCTCACGGCGTCGGCGTTGCCGCCGGTTCGGCGTCGCCGAAATGCGTGGATTGCGGGAAGAGCGGCCGGGGGTTGTGCCAGGATTGCGGGCGTCAAGCGGAGGCGGCGCCGGAAAAACCCTACAAGTGCCAGGAATGCGGGAAAAGCTTCGGGCAACGCTCGGCCTTGGTGAAACACCGGCGCATCCACACCGGAGAGAAACCCTACAAATGCCAAGATTGCTCCAAAGGGTTCATCCAAAAATCCGATTTGACCATCCACCGGCGGATGCACACGGGGGAGAAACCCTACGAGTGCCGCGAGTGCGGGAAGTGTTTCAGCGTCTCCTCCAACCTCTTGACGCACCAGAGGACGCACCTGGGGGAAAAACCCTTCCAGTGCTCCGAGTGCGGCAAGAGTTTCATCCAACGCTCCGAGCTCACCATCCACCGGCGCGTCCACACCGGCGAGAAGCCCTACGAGTGCCGCGAGTGCGGGAAGCGCTTCAGCCGCAGCTCGCACCTCAACCGGCACCGGCGCACCCACGCCGGCAAAGGCGGCGCCGCCTCCTCTTCCTCCTCCTCCTCTTCCTCTTCCTCCTTCTCTTCTTCTTCCTCTTTCACTTCCTCCACCTTCTCTTCTTCCTCCTCCTTCCCGGCCTTCCCGGGCTCCTCGGCCGTGCCGGCGCCGTTGGAGCTGCCCTGGGCGTTGGCGTTGCCGGGCCGGGCGTTCCCGGGGTTTCCGGTGGGTAATTAATGGGAGGTGGTTAATTAGGGGTTGGTTGGGTGATTAAAGGGGGGGGATGGGGGAATCTCACGGCGCTGGGGGATTCCCGGCGTTCCCGGCGCTCAACTGGGGTTGGCCAACCCAACACCAACCTTGGCTTGGTCCCATTCAATTCTCATGGCCAATTAACAATCTCTAATTAATTAGGATTGAATCCATTCATTAATTAGGCGGGGAGATGAGGATTTCCCATCATTCCATGGTTCCGGGGGGTTCCCAGTGCTCCCAGTGCCCAACTGGGCTTGGCCAACCCAACACCCAACCTTGGATTGCCCCCATTCCCTTCTCATGGCCAATTAACGATCCCTAATTAATTAGGATTGAATCCATTCATTAATTAGGCAGGGAGATGAGGATTTCCCATCATTCCATGGTTCCGATGGGTTCCCAGTGCTCCCAGTGCCCAACTGGGCTTGGCCAACCCAACACCCAACCTTGGCTTGGTCCCATTGAAATCTGATAGCCAATTAACGATCTCTAATTAATTAGGGGTGAATCCATTCATTAATTAAATGGGAACATGGGGATTTCCCATCATTCCATGGTCCCAGTCAGTTCCCGGCGTTCCCAGTGCTCCCAGTGCCCAACTGGGCTTGGCCAACCCAACACCCAACCTTGGCTTGGTCCCATTGAATTCTCATGGCCAATTAACGATCCCTAATTAATTAGGGGTTCATTAACTCATTAATTAATTGGGGAGATGAGGATTTCCCATCATTCCATGGTTTCAGTCAGTTCCCGGCATTCCCAGTGCTCCCAGTGCCCAACTGGGCTTGGCCAACCCAACACCCAACCTTGGATTGCCCCCATTCCATTCTCATGGCCAATTAACAATCTCTAATTAATTAGAGGTGGTTCTATTCATTAATTAAATGGGAACATGAGGAATTCCCATCATTCCATGATGCTGGGGGGTTCCCGGCATTCCCAGTGCTCCCAGTGCCCAACTGGAGTCAAGGATCCATCCCTGGGTTTGGTCCCAACTCGTCCCGTGGCTAATTAACGATCTCTAATTAATTAGGGATTCATAAATTCAATAATTAGGTGGGGAGATGAGGATTTCCCAGCATTCCCAGCATTCCCAGTGCTCCCAGTGCCCAACTGGGCGTGGCCAACCCAACACCCAACCTTGGCTTGGTCCCATTCAATTCTCCTGGCTAATTAACGATCTCTAATTAATTAGGGGATGGTTAATTGGCTCATTAATGACCTGAGGGGGAATTCTCATCATTCCCAGTGCTCCCAGTGCCCAACTGGGCTTGGCCAACCCAACACTGGGGAATCTTCCCAACCTTCCTGTTCCTGAATTTGGGGAAAAAAACCCAAAATTTTGGGAAAAACACAAAAAATTGGGAAAAAAAATCCCAAAAAAAGGAAAAAAATTCCCAAAAATTGGGAAAAAACACTCAAAAATTGGGGAAAAAATAGAAAATATTGGGGAAAAAATAGAAAATTTTGGGGGAAATATCAAAATTTGGGAAAAACCTCGAAATTCCGAGAAAGAAACTCCAAAACTGGGGAAAAAAACTTTAAAAAATTGGGAAAATTTTAAGAATTTGGGGAAAAAATTTCAAAGTTTGGGGGGAAAAACTCAAAATTTGGGGTAAAAATTAAAATTTAGGGGAAAAAAATCAGGATTTGGGGAAAAAAAAGCCAAATATGGGTGATGAATTCAACCAAATGTGGGTTTGGATGGAAAAATTGGATTTTCTTTTGGATTTTTTTGGTTTTTTTCCCCAAAAAATGGGAGCGAAGTCGAGCTTTTTTTACCTTTTTTTTCTTGTTTTTTAATGAAAATTTGAATTTTTTGGGTTTTTTTGTTACTTTTGTGACTTTGTATTTTCTGTGTCGGGTCAATAAAAATCCGACTCGGGCTGAAAATGCCCCAAAAATTGGAATTTTCTCATGATTTTCTATAAAAATTTCGGGATAAAATGACCAAAAAATTGGAATTTTCTCCATAATTTTCCCCCCCATTCCGACCTCAAGAAATTCCAAGAAAGACGCAACCGCCGTTAATTAATTCAATTGACGAGTTTAATTAATTAGAATATTAAATACCCCCCCAAAATGGAATCACAATAAATAATCCAGAGGTAATTAACGAATAAATAATTAATAAATAGTAGCAAATAAATAAGGATAAATAATAAAAAAAGGACAAATAAATAATAATAAATAACATAGAAATAATTATTAGAAATAATTAATTAATAAATTCAGCAGCCACAGGCGCTGAAGCTGAGGTAGAGGTGACCTCGTTAATTAAAAACCTCGTTAACGAAGCCATCCTGACCACGCCCCTTTCCAGTGCTCCCAGTGCCAAACTGGGATCGGGCAGCCACAAAATTCCAACATGGGGCTTGTTCCCACCTTAATTGGGAGCTAATTAACGAGCTGGGTCATTAATTAGCGCTTAATTAACCAGCTAATTAATTAGGGAATGGCAAAACCCCATGACTCCGCCCCTTTCCAGTCCTCCCAGTTCCAAACTGGGATCGTCCAACATCGATTCGGTTTCTTCCAACCCAAATTAAGGTGGAGCTCTTCCACATTAATTAACGACCTCGTTAATTAATCCAAGAGGGCGTGGCGTGGCGCCACCCCCAGGTTGAGGTGGGTGGGGGGGATCCTTCAGCGCGTCCTGGCGCCACCAGGGGGCGACAGAGGAGGTGACAAAGGAGGTGACACCGACCACGAGGGGCAGGAGCCACCCATGGGTGCCACCTCCGCCGTCCCACTGGAATTCCAGGCGGGAATTTGGGGTCCCTCTGGAATCGGGGGGGTCCCCAGGGGTGTCCTCGTCCCCGCCGAGGTGACATCGGGGACGTCCCCGGGCGCGTTGTAGATTTGGGTGCCCACCACGGCCAGCAGGAGGAGCAGGAGTCGCTTGGCGGCGCTGGGTTCTTCCGAGGGGAGGGGGCGACGCACCTGGAAAAATTCCGAGATCAGGGATCATCAGGGTGGGGGAAGTTTCTGGAATTTTTTGGAAATTTCACGGTGGGAAAAGTGGCGGAGGTGGGATTAGAGGCGGGGAAGGGGGGGGAGGGGAACCCATCCAAGGGGTGACCTGGGCGGAGCCTGCTTAGCTTCACAAAAGGTTTGGGGGAGTTAACCCTCCCTAGGGTTAATAATATCAATTTTGGGGCAAATAATTCCCAATTTTGGATAAAATTCTCTCTGTTCTGAGGGAAAAAAAATCCGGTAAAGGGAAAAAATTCCATTTTTAGGGAAAAAAACCCTTTTCTGGGTAAGGCTGGGGAACCCATCCAAGGGGTGACCTGGGCAGACCCTGCTTAGCTTCACAAAAGGTTTGGGGGAGTTAACAATATCAATTTTGGGGCAAATTAATCCCATTTAGGGGCAAATAATTCCCAATATGGGATAAAATTCCCTCTGTTCTGGGGGAAAATAAATTCCATTTTTAGGGAAAAAAACCCTTTTCTGGGTAAGGCTGGGGAACCCATCCAAGGGGTGATCTGGGAGGACCCTGCTTAGCTTCACAAAAGGTTTGGGGGAGTTAACCCTCCCTAGGGTTAATAATATCAATTTTGGGGCAAATTAATCCCATTTAGGGGCAAATAATTCCCAAAATGGGATAAAATTCCCTCTGTTCTGGGGGAAAATAAATTCCATTTTTAGGGGAAAAAACCCTTTTCTGGGTAAGCCTGGGGAACCCATCCAAGGGGTGACCCTGGCAGATCCTGCTTAGCTTCACAAAAGGTTTCCGGGAGTTAACCCTCCCTGGGGTTAATAATAGCAATTTTGGGGCAAATTAATCCCATATTGGGATAAATTTCCTCTTTTGGGAGAAAAGCGATCCATTTTTGGAGAAAAAAAGTGTTTTTTTGGGGTGAATAATCTTGTAGCCAGGTTGGGGAACCCATCCAAGGGGTGACCCTGGTAGATCCTGCTTAGCTTCACAAAGGGTTTGGGGGAGTTAACCCTCCCTGGGGTTAATAATATTAATTTTGGGGCAAATTAATCCCATTTAGGGGCAAATAATTCCCAATCTGGGATAAAATTCCCTCAATTGGGAGGGAAAATGAATTCCATTAAGGGGAAAAAATTCCATTTTTAGAGAAAAGAGCCCCTTTCTGGGTAAGGCTGGGCAACCCATCCAAGGGGTGACCTTGCCTGACCCTGCTTAGCTTTACAAAGGGTTTGGGGGAATTAATGCCCCTTGGGGTAAATAATTCCAATTTTGGGGCAAATAATTCTGATTTTGGGGTAAATAATTCCCATTTATAGATAAAATTCCGTTTGCTTTGGGAGAAAATAATGCTTTTTTGGGGAAAAAAAGTCCCTTTTTTGGGGTAAATATACCCCTAGTCCAGTAGGGGAACCCATCCAAGGGGTGAGCCCGGTGGACCCTGCTTAGCTTCCCAAATGGTTTGGGAGAATTAACCCCCCTGGGGCAAATTATTTGGGGCAAATAATTCAGTATTTCGAGCAAATAAATCCCATTTTGGGATAAAATTCCCTTTTTGGGGGGGGTAAATTGATCCATTTTTTGGGGGGAAAAAAGTCCCTTCTAGTTCAGGTTGGGGAACCCATCCAAGGGGTGACCCTGCCTGACCCTGCTTAGCTTCACAAAGGGTTTGGGGGAATTAATGCCGCTTGGGGTAAATAATTCCAATTTTGGGAAAAATAATTCTGATTTGGGGGTAAATAATTCCCATTTTTGGATAAAATCCCGTTTGCTTTGGGAGAAAATAATGCATTTTTGAGGAAAAAAGTCCTTTTTTTGGGGTAAATATTCCCCAAGTCCAGTCGGGGAACCCATCCAAGGGGTGATCCTGGCCGACCTTGCTTAGCTTCCCAAATGGTTTGGGAGAATTAACCCCCCCTGGGGCAAATAATTCCAATTTTAGGGCAAATAATTCCCATTCTGGGATAAAAAATTCTTTCTTTTGGAGCAAATAAATCCCAGCCTGGAGCAGGGAGGGGCCCAAATCCTTCCCCGAGGGCGCCAGGAAAGATTGAGTCAGAGCGGAGGGGGGTGGAAGTGACTCAGCCTCCCCCACCCCTCCGGGAAATGAGGCAAAGTTCAGATTCCGGTCGGGAAATTCCAGAAATTTGGGATTTGGGAGGGGTTTTGAGGGGATCTATAGGGGTTTGGACGGGATCTATAGGGGTTTTGGGGGGTATGGGGGGTATAGGGGGCTTAGGGAGGGGGAGTTGGGGGGGTTAGGGCGAGTCTGGGGGAGTTAAGGACGAGTTTGGGGGGTTTAGGTCGAATTTGGGGAAGTTCAGGACGACTTTGGGGGGTTTAGGTCGAATTTGGGGGGATTTAGGGCAAATTCGGGGAAGTTTAGGACGAGTTTAGGGCAATTCAGGAGGAATCTGGAGGAGTTTAGGACGAGTTTCAGGAGTTTGGGGCAAATTTGGGGAAGTTTAGGACGAGTTTGGGGGGGGTTAGGACGAGTCTGGGAAGTTTAGGACGAGATTGGGGGGGTTTCGAGCAAATTCGGGGAAGTTTAGGGAGGTTTAGGGCAGATTTGAGAGGGTTCAGGGCCGTTTTGAGGGGGAACAAGGCGAGTTTGTGAAATGCGGGGCAAATTTTAGAAATTCGAGGGAAGTTTGGGATAAATTTTATAATTTTGGGGCGAATTTCAGCGAGTTCAGGGGGGTTTAGACGAGGCTATAAGCGACATCTGATATCTATAGGGGATATAAGGGATAAAAGATGAACCAAACCACCCCAAAACCTCCAAATTTAAGTAAAACCTCCCAAAAAAAAAAAAAAAAAAAAAACCAAAAAATCCATCCCATACTCACAGCGGGCGGATAAAGAACGCGCCGATGACGCCGCCGAGGCCTGGAGGGGCCGGGGGGCGGCGGGAGGGGTTCGAAGGTGAAGTGACGAGGTGGGGACGGTGCCACCCCTTTGGGGACACCCTCGAGATGTCCCCAAACCCGTCCAGGACACCTCGAGGTGGCCGCGACAGCCGCGACCATCGACATGACGGAAATGGAAATGCCGGGATTCGAACCCGCGGCCTCGGGGTTATAACAGAACTGAAGGGGGCGGAAGCCACGCCCACGACGCGATTTGATTGGTGGAGAAGGGAAGGGGGCGGGGTTTATGGGTGGCCACGCCCACTCGGCGAGGAGTTGTGGAAATTCCCGATTTTTGAGTCATTTCCGGGGAAAAATTTGGGAATTTTGGGGGGAAAACCCGGGAATTTTATGGGGAAAATCACGGGAATGGTGGAGGGGAAAATGGGAATTTTTTGGGAGGAATTTATGGGAAAAAAATCGATTTTTTAGGGGAAAAAAAGGGAATTTTGGGGGGAAAAAATGGGATTTTTTGGGAAGAAAAGGGAATTTTTTGAGGGGAAATCACGGGAATTATGGAGGGAAAAATTGGGATTTTTTGGAAAGGGGAAAGAGGAAATTTTGGGGGAGAAAAGGGAATTTTTTAGGGAAAAATTGGGATTTTTTGGGGGGAAAATTGGGAATTTTATGGGGAAAGGATTCATTTAAATAAATTGAAATTTGAATTTTTTTTATTGAGGTTTATTGGAAGAAATGCAGCGAAATGAAAATTTTTTTATTGAATTGGCACCAAAAGATGAAAAAAAAATTTAAAATGGAGAAAAAAATTAAAAATTAAAAAATAAAACCCCAAATTAAAAATAAAAAAGTCCCAAAAAGGCTCCAAAAATTGGGAAAAAAATGAATTTAAAAGCTCCAAAAAAGCCTCAAAAAATCTCAAAAAAAGGAGAAAAAAAAGCCTCAAAAAAGCCAAAATATTTCCCAAAAAAGGCTCCAAAATTTAAAATAAAAGTTCCAAAAAAGCCCCAAAATTTCGGATTTTTGCTCCAATTTTGGTCCCTCGGCGGCCTCGAGCTGAAGGGGAGGAAGGAGAGACCCCAAAATGTCACAAAATGCAGAAAATTGATCCCAAAATTCCAAATTTCACCTCAAAATTTATCCCAAAATCCCCAAAATTTCAAATTTCAGCCCAAAATTCATCCAAAATCCCAAATTTAGCCCCCAAAATCCCAAATTTAATCCCAAAATTCTAAATTTCACCAAATTTTACCCAAAAATCCCAAAAATTCACCCCAAAAGTATCAAATTTATTCCCAAAAATCCAATTTGATCCCAAAAATTCCAAATTTCACCCCAAAATGCCCCAAAATTCCAAAATTTCACCCAAAAATCCCAAATTTCAACCCAAAAAACCAAATTTATTCCTCAAATTCCAAATTTCACCCCAAAAATCCCAAATTTTAGCTCAAAAAATGCCCCAAAATTCCAGATTTCCCCCAAAATCTCAGATTTATTCCCAAAAATACCCAAATTTCACCCTAAAATTCATCCAAAATTCCCCCAAATCCCAAATTTTATCCCAAAAATCCCCAAAATTCACAACTCATCCCGAAATATCCCAAATTTAATCCACCAAAATCCCCAAAATTCCAAAATCCCAAATTTTATCCCAAAAAATCCCCAAAATTCTGAAATTTCACCCCCAAATTCATCCAAAAATTCTCCCCAAATCCCAAATTTCATCCCAAAATTTCCAAATTATCCCCAAATATCCCAAATTTAATTTCCCCAAATCTCAAAAATTCCCAAAAAATCCCAAATTTAATCCCTAAATTCCAAATTTCACCCAAAAATTCCCCCAAAATCCCAAATTTCACCCAAAAAATTCCCCAAATTCCCCCCAAAATCCCAAAATTCCCCAAATTTAATCCCCACAAATTCCAAATTTCACCCCAAAAATCCCAAGTCACCAAAAAATTCCCCAAAAATCCCAAATTTTAACCCCAAAATCCCCCCAAAATCCCAAATGTAATCCCAAAATTCCAAACTTCATCCCCAAAATGCCCAAAAATCCCCAAATTTAACCTCAAAATTCCAAACTTATTTCCCGAAATCCCAAATTTCACCCCAAAATTCCCCCAAAATCCCAAATTTCACCCCAAGTTCCCCAAATTCCCCCTAAAATCCAGAAAATTCCCCCAAAATTCCCCAATTTCATCCCAAAAATCCCAAATGTAATCCCCAAATTCCAAATTTCACCCCAAAATCCCAAATTTCATCCCCAAAAAAACCCAAAATCCCAAATTTTAACCGAAAATCCCAAATTTTATCCCAAAAATTTCAAATTTTAACCCCAGAATCCCAAAATTTAACCCCAAAATCCCAAATTTCCCCCAAAAAATTCCCCAAATTCCCCCAAAAAATCCCCAAAAATTCTCAAATTTCCCCCCAAAATCCCAAAATATCCCCAAAAATTCCCAATTTCTGCCCCATTTGGGTGTCGGGCTCCGTTCCCGGGGTTGTTCCCGTGGGAATTCCGGGAATTTTCCCCAATTTTTTGGGAATTCTGTCCCAATTTTCTGCCTCCGGTTCTTACGTGGAGGGGCCACGGGGAGACCCCCACGCCTTTGGGGGAGGGGCCCTGAAATTCCTAAAACATTCCCAAAAAATTCCCAAAACAATTCCCTAAAATTCCCTGAAATTCCCCCCAAAAAATCCCAAAAATTAAAAGAAAAAAATTCCCTAAAATTCCCCAAAAATTCCCCCCAAATTCCAAAAAAATTCCCTAAAATTCCCCCCAAAATTCCCAAAAAAATTAAAAAAAAATTCCCTAAAATTCCCCCCAAAATTCCAAAAAAAATTCCCTGAAATTCCCCCCCCAAAAAATCCCAAAAATTAAAAGAAAAAAATTTCCTAAAATTCCCCCCAATTAAAAAAAATTCCCTGAAATTCCCCAAAATTCCCTAAAAATTTCCTAAAATTCCCTGAAATTCCCCCTCCCAAAAATCCCAAAAATTAAAAGAAAAAATTCCCTAAAATTCCCCCCAAAATTCCCTAAAATTAAAAAAAAAACCCCAAAATTTCACAAAAAATTCCCCTAAAATTCCCTCCCAAAAATCCCAAAAATTAAAAGAAAAAAATTCCCTAAAATTCCCCAAAAATTCCCCCCAAATTCCAAAAAAATTCCCTAAAATTCCCCCCAAAATTCCAAAAAAAATTCCCCAAAATTCCCCCCCAAATCCCCAAAATTAAAAGAAAAAAATTCCCTAAAATTCCCCCCAAAAATTAAAAAAATAATCCCAAAAATTCCCCCCAAAATGCACCAAAAATTCCCTAAAATTCCCAAAAAATCCCTAAAATTTCCCAAAAAAAAGCTTCAAAAATTCCCTAAAATTCCCCCAAAATTTCCTAAAATTTCACCAAAAATCCCCCCCCAAAATTAAAAAAAAAATCCCAAAATTTCCCTAAAATTCCCCTAAAAAATCCCAAAAATTAAAAGAAAAAAATTCCCCAAAATTCCCTAAAATTTCACCCAAAAAATTCCCCAAAAAATTCCCTAAAATTCCCCCAAAAATTCCACCAAAAATTCCCTAAAATTCCCTGAAATTCCCCCCCAAAAATCCCAAAAATTAAAAGAAAAAAATTCCCAAAAATTCCCCCAAAATTCCCTAAAATTCCCAAAAACTTCCCCCCAAAATTAAAAAAAAATCTCCCAAAATTCCACCAAAAATTCCCTAAAATTAAAAAAAAAAACCTAAAATTTCCCCCCCAAATTTCCTAAAATTTCACCAAAAATTCCCTAAAATTTCCCCTCCAAATTAAAAAAAAATTCCACAAATTCTCCCCCAAAAAATCCCAAAAATTAAAAGAAAAAAAATAAAAAAAAAAACCCCAAAAATCCCACCAAAATTCCACAAAAAAAAATCCCAGAAAATTTTTTAAAAATCCCTAAAATTCCCTAAAATTCCACCAAAAATTCCCAAAAAATTCCACCAAAAATTCCCCCCAAAATTCCCTAAAATTCCAAAAAAAACCCCTAAAATTCCCCCCCAAAAAATCCCTAAAATTCCCCCAAATTTCCCCAAAAAATTCCCTAAAATTCCCCAAAATTCCCATTTTTTCCCCCCAAAATTCCCGGATTTTCCCCCTTACCTGGGCTGGGATCTGCGGCTTCGGCCGGAGGCGCTCGGGCTTTTCTATAGGGGATTTTCTATAGGGGACCAGGGGTTTTCTATAGGGGAATTCAGGATTTTCCATAGGGGATTTCCTATAGGGGATTTGGGGGTTTTCTATAGGGGATTTGGGGTCTTCTATAAGGGATTTGGGGTTTTCCATAGGGGATTTTCTATAGGGGATCTGGGGGTTTTCTATAGGGGATTTGGAGTTTTCTATATGGGATTTTCTATAGGGGACCAGGGGTTTTCCATAGGGGATTTGGGGTTTTATATAAGGATTTTCTATAGGGGATTCGGGGTTTTCCATAGGGCATTTGGGGTTTTCTATAGGCAATTTTCTATAGGGGATCTGGAGTTTTCCATAGGGGAATTTGGGATTTCCTATAAGGGAGTTTAGGATTTTCCATAGGGGATTGGGAGTTTTCTATACGGGATTTTCTATAGGGGAATTTGGGGTTTTCTATAGGCAATTTCCTATAGGGGATCTGGAGTTTTCCATAGGGGAATTTGGCATTTTCTATAGGGGAATTCACGCTTTCCCATAGGGGATTTGGAGTTTTCTATAGGGGATTTTCTATAGGGAAATTCAAGATTTTCCATAGGGGATTTTGGGTTTTCTATAGGCAATTTTCTATAGGGGATTTGGGACCCCCTATGGAGGATGTGGGATTTTCTATAGGGGCATTTCCATAGGGGAACTCAGGATTTTCTATAGTTCCCCTATAGAATGCATAGGACCCCTCTAGGATCCCCTATAGAATGTACAAGACCCCTCTAGGATCCCCTATAGAATGCCTATGACCCCTACAGGATCCCCTATAGGGTATGTAGGGGCTGGGGCCGTGGTGGATCCCCTATAGAATATACAGGACCCCTCCAGGATCCCCTATAGAATGTATATGACCCCTATAGAATGTACAGGACCCCTCTAGGATCCTCTATAGAATGTACAGGACCCCTCTAGGATCCCCTATAGAATGTATAGGACCCCTCTAGGATCCCTATAGAATGTATATGACCCCTCTAGGATCCCCTATAGAATGCCTATGACCCCTCTAGGATCCCCTATAGAATGTATAGGACCCCTCTAGGATCCCCTATAGGATGCATAGGGGCCGGGGCCATGGTGGATCCCCTATAGAATCTATATGAAACCTCCAGGATCCCCTATAGAATGTACAGGATCCCTGTAGGATCCCCTATAGAATCTATATGACCCCTCTAGGATCCCCTATAGAATGTACAGGACCCCTCCAGGATCCCTATAGAATACATAGGACCCCCTCTAGGATCCCCTATAGGGTGTGTAGGGGCCGGGGCCGTGGTGGATCCCCTATAGAATCTATATGACCTCTCCAGGATCCCCTATAGAATACATAGGATAGGATCCCCCATAGGGTGTGTAGGGGCCGGCGTGTGCCGGGGCCGTGCCGGATGCCCTGCAGGGTCCCCTATAGGACAGGGTCCCCTATGGGATCCATACGGCCCCGGCCGTAGGTGACCCCGGCCTTGCTGTGGCCTCGGCCCCCGGGGGCAGCGCACGGGACAGCGCCCCCCGCTGGGGAGCAGGGCCTATGGAGCACCTATAGATCCCCTATGGATTGCTCAGGGATCCCCTATGGATCCCCTATGGGAGCCCCTATGGATCCCTTATAGATCCCCTATGGAATCGTTCAGGGGACCTGTGGGAGCCCCTATGGATCCTTATAGATCCCCTATGGATCATCTATGGATCCCCTATGGGGCCCCTTATAGATCCCCTATGGATCCCCTATAGATCCCTTATAGATCCCCTATAGATCCCCTATGGGAGCCCAATGGATTCCCCACGGATCCCCTATGGGGCCCCCATGGATCCCCTATGGGGCCCCAATGGATCCCCTATGGGAGCCCCTATAGATCCCCCATGGATCCCCTATGGGAGCCCCTGTGGATCCCTTATAGATCCCCTATGGATCCCCAAAGGATGCCCCATGGATCCCTTATAGATCCCCTATGGGAGCCCCTATAGATCCCCCATGGATCCCCTATAGATCCCCTATGGGAGCCCAATGGATTCCCCATGGATCCCCTATGGGGCCCCAATGGATCCCCTATGGGAGCCCCTATGGATCCCCTATAGATCCCCTATGGGACCCCAAAGGATTCCCCATGGATCCCCTATGGGAGCCCCTATGGATCCCCTATAGATCCCCCATGGATCCCCCATGGGACCCCAAAGGATCCCCTATGGGACCCCAAAGGATTCCCCACAGATCCCCTATGGGAGCCCCTATGGATCCCCTATAGATCCCCCATGGATCCCCTATAGATCCCCTATGGGACCCCAAAGGATTCCCCACAGATCCCCTATGGATCCCATATAGATCCCCTATGGGGCCCCAATGGATCCCCTATAGATCCCCTATGGGACCCCAAAGGATTCCCCACGGATCCCCTATAGATCCCCTATAGGACCCCAAAGGATTCCCCATGGATCCCCCATGGATCCCTCTATAGATCCCCTATAGAATCCTACAGCTCCCCCCACCAAAGGATCCCAGGGAGGGGCTGGGCGGCACCTATAGAGCCCCTATAGAGCCCCAGTGTCCCCTATAGAATCCCAATGTCCCATATAGGACCCCTGAACCCCCCCAAAGTCACCAACCCCCCCTATAGAGCCCCTATAGAATCCCACTGCCCCCTATAGAACCCATAACCCCCCCATAGACCCCCCACATCCCCTATAGAACCCCATTTTCCCCTATAGATCCCATACCCCCCCCACATAGGACCCATATAGGACCCCCAATCCCCCCCAAATCCCTTTAACCCCCCCCATAGAGCCCCAACATCCCCTATAGATCCCATAACCCCTCCCCCCTGTCCCCTATAGACCCCATAAGCTCCCCCAGACCCCCCCCCAAAGCCCCCTATAGAACACAAACCCTCCCAAATCCCCTATAGCTCCCCCCAAAAAATCCCCTATAGCCCCCATAGGTCCCTCCAAGTCCCCTATAGACCCCTCCAATCCCCCCTATAGGTCCCATATAGGGTCCACCCCCCCCAAAAAGTCCCCTATAGACCCCTTAAATCCCCCCCTATAGATCCCATATAGGGTCCACCCCCTCCAAAGTCCCCTATAGCCCCCATAGGTCCCATATAGGGCCCAACCCCCTCCCCCTCAAATCCCCTATAGAACCCTTAAATCCCCCCCTATAGGTCCCATATAGGGCCCAATCCCCCCCCCGCCAAAAAATCCCTTATAGCCCCCATAGGTCCCATATAGGGCCCAACCCCCCCAAAAAAAAGTCCCCTATAGATCCCATAGGTCCCATATAGGGCTCAATCTCCCCCCCCAAAAAGTCCCCTATAGATCCCATAGGTCCCATATAGGGCCCAACCCCCCCCCCAAAAAGTCCCCTATAGATCCCATAGGTCCCATATAGGGCCCAATCCCCCCCCCCAAAAAAGTCCCCTATAGATCCCATAGGTCCCATATAGGGCCCAATCCCCCCCCCCAAAAAGTCCCCTATAGATCCCATAGGTCCCATATAGGGCCCAACCCCCCCCCAAAAAAGTCCCCTATAGATCCCATAGGTCCCATATAGGGCCCAACCCCCCCCCCCAAAAAGTCCCCTATAGATCCCATAGGTCCCATATAGGGCCCAACCGCCCCACCCCCTCCCCTATAGACCCCAAATCCCCTCCCCCTCCCCAAAGTCCCCTATAGCCCCCATAGGTTCCGGATATCCCCAGAAACCACTCCGGATATTCCCCAAATCCCCCGCCCTATAGATCTCCTATAGAACCCCTATAGATCACCCTCCCCCCTCCATAGGTACCATCGAACACCCCCCTCCCCACCCCCCTCCCTTCCCCTCCCCCCCAACCCTCCATAAGTTCCGGATATCCCCAAAAACCACTCCGGATATCCCCAAAAGTCCCCCCTTATAGATCCCATACACATCCCCCTATGGATCCCATACAGATCCCCTATAGATCCCATCCAGGCCCCACACACCCTCTCGCCCACCCCGCCCCCCCAACATTCCATACCCCCCTCAAACCCATTGAAACCCCCCTCGGGAGCCTTTTCAGAAGCCCCCAGCCCCATTTGAAACCCCAAACCGCCCCCTATAGAGCCCCTATAGCCTCCATACGTCCCCTCCCTGCTCGCCCTCAGCCGCCTCTAAAATGGCGGCCGCCACCTCCCCCTCACGGCAGCGAAGCCACGCCCCCCGGGCGCCGACACCTCTGATTGGCTGCGTTTACCTTAGCGACAGCGCTGATTGGTTGAGAGGGGCGGAAGGCGGGGTTTAGTCGTCAGGGGGGAGTGGGCGGGGTTTTGGCGGGAAGGGGGCGGGATTATAGCAGATGATTGACGTGAGGGGTCCCCGCTATGGGGCGGGGTTATGTAAATGAGTGGGCGTGGTCTTATGATGGAGAAAGGTGGAGACGCCGCTAATAATTAATGATATCGGGGGGGATAATGGCTAATTAGCGCTAATTAATGGGTAATTATGGCTAATAACCGGGTAATAATGGTTAATTATCGTTAATTAATGGGGTAATAATAATTATGGCTGATAATATTATTATTATTATTATGTATTGTGGCTAATTAATGGCAGATTAATCGCTAATGAATTGATAATTATAGCTAATCATTGCTAATTAATTAGCAATGAATAATCATGGCTAATAATGGCTAATCATTAGGAAATAGCGATAAAAAATCGGAAATGATGATTAATGATGCAAAATAATTAGGAAATAATGCGGAAATAATGACTAATAATTAGGAAATAATTATTAATAACGATGAATAATTAAGAAATGATGATTATTAATGAGGAGGTAATTAGCATATCTCCCCTCCCCCTCTTTTCCAGCTGTTCCTGGAACAGCCCGAGGGGGGGGAGGGGCGGCAGCTGCGGGGTCACGTGACCGATCCCATTCCCCTCCCCCCCCCTTCTTGGGGGGGAGGGGACGCGGGGGGGAGGGGGAGGGGAAAATTTGGGAATTTTGGGGTTAAAAATTGGGAAATTTGGGGGTAAAAATTGGGAATTTGGGGGTTAAAAATTTGGGAATTTGGGGGTTAAAAATTGGGAATTTTAGGGTTAAAAATTGGGAATTTTGGGGATGAAAATTGGAAATTTTGGGGGTAAAAATTGGGAATTTTGGGGGGAAAAAATGGGAATTTTGGGAGTTAAAAATTGGGGATTTTGGGAGTTAAAAATTGGGAATTTTGGGGAATAAAAATTGGAAATTTGGGGGTAAAAATTGGGAATTTTGGGAATGAAAATTGGAAATTTTGGGGGTAAAAATTGGGAATTTTGGGAATAAAAATTGGGAATTTGGGGGGGAAAATTTGGGAATTTTGGGGTTAAAAATTGGGAATTTTGGGGGTAAAAATTGGGAATTTTAGGAGTTAAAAATTGGGAATTTTGGGGGTTAAAAATTGGGAATTTTGGGGGGTAAAAATTGGCAATTTTCGGGTTAAAAATTTGGGAATTTTGGAGTTAAAAATTGGGAATTTGGGGGGTAAAAATTGGGAATTTGGGGGGTAAAAGTTGGGAATTTTGGGAATAAAATTTGGGAATTTTGGGGGTAAAAAATTGGGAATTTTGGGGGTAAAAATGGGAATTTTGGAGTTAAAAATTGGGAATTTTCGGAATAGAAATTGGGAATTTTGGGGTTAAGAATTGGGAATTTTGGGGGTAAAAATTGGGAATTTTGAGGTTAAGAATTGGGAATTTTGGGAATAAAAATTGGGAATTTTGGGGTTAAGAATTGGGAATTTTGGGAATAAAAATTGGGAATTTTGGGGTTAAGAATTGAGAATTTTGGGGGTAAAATTTGGGAATTTTGGGAATAAAGATTGGGAATTTTGGGGATAAAAATTGGGAATTTGGGGGTTAAAAATTTGGGAATTTTGGGAATGAAAATTGGGAATTTTGGGGGTAAAAATTGGGAATTTGGGGGGTAAAACCTGGGAATTTTGGGAGTAAAAATTGGGAATTTGGGGGGAATAAAAAGCTCCCAAAAAATCGCAATTTTGAGCTTTCCCCCCTTCAAAAACCCCCAAATTTGGGGATTTTTTCCCCTTTTTGTTTTGGGAATTTTGGGAATTTTCCCCTTTTTGTTTTTGGGGAATTTTGGGAATTTTTCCCTTTTTGTTTTTGGGAATTTTGGGATTTTTCCCCTTTTTGTTTTGGGGAATTTTGGGAATTTTTCCCTTTTTGTTTTTTGGAATTTTGGGAATTTTTCCCCTTTTTGTTTTTGGGAATTTTGGGATTTTTCCCGCGGGAATTCCCGCAGGAATTCGGGGTCCGGGAGCCCCCCTGGAGCCCCCCCGGGGGGAGGTCCCGGGAATTTCGGGATTTTGGGAGGGTCCGGGGGGGATCCGGGAGCGACCAGAAGGAGCCGAGGAGAGCGGTGGGAACCGGGGAGGGGAAAAATTGGGAATTTCGGGGCAAATTTGGGGGATTTTGGGGAAAATTTGGGAGTTTTAGGGGGAGTTGGGGGGAAAATGTGGAAGAAATTTGGGGATTTTCGGGGGGATTTGGGAGTTTTGGGGGGATTTTGGGAGGAATTTGGGGGAAATTTGGGGATTTTGGGGAGTTTTGGGGTGGATTTGGGGGAAATTTTGGGAGTTTTGGGGGAAATTTGGGGATTTTGGGGGGAATTTGAGAGTTTTTGGGGGGAATTTGGGGGCGAAATTCGTGAATTTTGGGGGAATTTTGGAAGTTTTGGGGGAGTTTTGGGGGGATTTGGGGGAGTTTAGGGGAGTTTGGGGGAAATTTGGGAAAAATTTGGGGGAATGAGGGGGATTTTGTGGAAAATTGGGAATTTTAGGGGGAGTTTGGGGGAAAATTTGGCAGAAATTTGGGGATTTTGGGGGGAATTTGGGGGGATTTGGGGGCAAAAATCGAGAATTTGGGGGGGTTGGGGAGTTTTGGGGGGAAATTTGGGATTTTGGGGGGAATTAAAGGGATTTTGGGGAAAATTGGGAGTTTGGGGGAAAAATTGGAAGAAATTTGGGGATTTGGGGGGGGATTTGGGGGAAATTTGGGAGTTTTAGGAGCAATTGGGGGGGATCCGGGGTCAAAATCTGGGAATTTTGGGAGGATTTGGGAAGTTTTTGGGGGAATTTTGGGGTAATTTGGGGGGATTTAGGGGGAAATGTGGGAATTTGGGGGAATTTTGGGGGGAGTTTGGGGGAAAATGTGGAAGAAATTTTGGGATTTTGGGGGGAATTTGGGAGTTTTGGGGGGATTTGGGGGCAAAATCCGGGAATTTGGGGGGATTTTGGGGGGAATTGGGAGGAATTTGGGGGAAATTTGGGGATTTTGGGGGAATTTGGGGATTTTGGGGGGGATTTGAGGAGTTTTGGGGTGAATTTTGGGGAAATTTGGGGATTTTGGGGGGATTTGGGGGAATTTGGGCCAAATTCGCAACTTGGGGGGAATTTGAGGGAAATTTTGGGGGATTTTTTTTGGAATTTTGGTCAATTTTGGGACATTTGGGGCCGATTTTGCCCTTCCCGGGTGGTTTTAATGGGGTTAATGAATATTTATCTTTATGCAAATGAAGGGGTGGGGTCAGAGTAAGACCACGCCCCTCCTGCAGCTGTTGTAGGAGGGAGGGGTGGGGGGGGAAATTCCAGCAAAGGATTCTGGGAACAGCTGCTGGGGGGGCTCCCAGTGCTCCCAGTTCATTCTCAGTTCATTCCCAGTCCATCCCAGTCCATCCCAGTTCATCCCAGTTCATTCCCAGTTCATCCCAGTCCCTCCCAGTTCATCCCAGTCCCTCCCAGTTCATTCCCCAGTTCATTCCCAGTCCATCCCAGTCCATCCCAGTTCATCCCAGTCCCTTCCAGTCCTTCCCAGTCTCTCCCAGTCCATCCCAGTCCCTCCCAGTCCATCCCAGTTCATCCCAGTCCCTCCCAGTTCATTCCCCAGTTCATTCCCAGTCCATCCCAGTCCATCCCAGTTCATCCCAGTCCCTCCCAGTCCCTCCCAGTCCATCCCAGTCCATCCCAGTCCATTCCCAGTCCCTCCCAGTCCCTCCCAGTCCATCCCAGTTCATCCCAGTCCCTCCCAGTTCATTCCCAGTCCCTCCCAGTCCCTCCCAGTCCATCCCAGTTCATTCCCAGTCCCTCCCAGTCCCTCCCAGTCCCTCCCAGTTCATTCCCAGTTCTCTCCCAGTCCCTCCCAGTCCCTCCCAGTCCCTCCCAGTTCATTCCCAGTCCCTCCCAGTCCCTCCCAGTCCATCCCAGTCCATCCCAGTTCATTCCCAGTTCTCTCCCAGTCCCTCCCAGTGCTCCCAGTATCCCCGGGCTGGGGGCGGGGCCATGGCGGCGCTGCCGCTGCCCCTCCCCCTCCTGCTGCTGGCCGGGGTGGCCGAGGGGACCCCGCGGGGGACAGAGGGGACAGCGCTGGACCTGGGTGAGTGTCCCCAAATGTCCCCAAATGTCCCCAAACCCCCAATGTCCCCTCTCTGTCCTCGATGTCCCCAATGTCCCCTGGATGTCCCCAATGTCCCAAATGTCCCCAAATGTCCCTAAATGTCCCCAAACCCCCAATGTCCCCTCTCTGTCCTCGATGTCCCCACTGTCCCCTGGATGTCCCCAATGTCCCCAAATGTCCCCAAATGTCCCTAAATGTCCCCAACCCCCCAATGTCCCAAATCCCCCCAATGTCCCCAGTGTCCCAAAATGTCCCCAAATCCCTTTGATGTCCCCAATGTCCCCAATCTCCCCACTGTCACCTGGCTGTCCCCAATCCCCCCAATGTCCCCAAACCCCCACTGTCCCCAAGTGTCCCCAAGTGTCCCAAGTGTCCCCAAGTGTCCCAAGTGTCCCCAAGTGTTCCAAGTGTCCCAAATGTCCTCAATCCCCCACTGTCCCCAATGTCCCCAAGTGTCCCCACTGTCCCCACAGTCCCCAATGTCCCTGAGTGTCCCCAAGTGTCCCCCAATCCCGCCAATGTCCCCAATGTCCCCAACGTCCCCAATGTCCCCAAACCCCTTTGATGTCCCCACTGTCCCCTGGCTGTCCCCAATGTCCCCAATCCCCTGGATTTCCCCACTGTCCCCTGGCTGTCCCCACTGTCCCCAATGTCCCCAATCCCCCGGATGTCCCCTGGCTGTCCCCAGGCTGTCCCCAATGTCCCCAATCCCCTGGATGTCCCCAATGTCCCCAAACCCCTTTGATGTCCCCACTGTCCCCTGGCTGTCCCCAACCCCCCGGATGTCCCCACTGTCCCCTGGCTGTCCCCAATGTCCCAAACCCCTTTGATGTCCCCACTGTCCCCGGGCTGTCCCCTGGCTGTCCAAATGTCCCCAAACCCCTTTGATGTCCCCACTGTCCCCTGGCTGTCCCCAATGTCCCCACTGTCCCCTGGCTGTCTCCTCACTGTCCCCACTGCCCCCAATGTCCCCAAACCCCTCTGATGTCCCCTGGCTGTCCCCACTGTCCCCTGGCTGTCCCCTGGCTGTCCCCACTGTCCCCACTGTCCCCACTGTCCCCTGGCTGTCCCCTGGCTGTCCCCACTGTCCCCACTGTCCCCAATGTCCCCTGGCTGTCCCCACTGTCCCCTGGCTGTCCCCACTGTCCCCACTGTCCCCACTGTCCCCTGGCTGTCCCCTGGCTGTCCCCTGGCTGTCCCCACTGTCCCCACTGTCCCCAATGTCCCCTGGCTGTCCCCACTGTCCCCTGGCTGTCCCCACTGTCCCCACTGTCCCCTGGCTGTCCCCACTGTCCCCACTGTCCCCACTGTCCCCTGGCTGTCCCCACTGTCCCCACTGTCCCCAATGTCCCCTGGCTGTCCCCACTGTCCCCTGGCTGTCCCCACTGTCCCCACTGTCCCCTGGCTGTCCCCACTGTCCCCAATGTCCCCAATGTCCCCAATGTCCCCTGGCTGTCCCCTGGCTGTCCCCACTGTCCCCTGGCTGTCCCCTGGCTGTCCCCACTGTCCCCTGGCTGTCCCCACTGTCCCCAATGTCCCCACTGTCCCCAGGCCGCTGTCGCTTCGCTCTGGGCATGGAGGACGGGACCATCCCCGACTTTCGCCTCTCAGCCTCCAGCGCCTGGTCCGACTCCACCGCCGCCCGCCACGGCCGGTACGCACCAGTACGCACCAGTACGGACCAGTATGGACCATTACAGACCAGTATGGACCAGTATAAACCAGTACAGACCAATATGGACCTGTATAAATCAGCATGGACCAGTAGGGGCCAGTATAAACCACTATAGACCAGTATGGACCAGTATAAATCAGCATGGACCCGTATGGACCAGTATAAATCAGCATGGACCCGTATGGGCCAGTATAAACCAGTATAGACCAATATGGACCTGTATAAATCAGCATGGACCAGTAGGGGCCAGTATAAACCACTATAGACCAGTATGGACCAGTACAAATCAGCATGGACCAGTAGGGGCCAGTATAAACCAGTACAGACCAGTATGGACCAGTAGAGGCCAGTATAAACCACTATAGACCAGTATGGACCAGTATAAATCAGCATGGACCCGTATGGGCCAGTATAAACCAGTATAGACCAGTATAAACCAGTATAAATCAGCATGGACCAGTACGGACCAGTAGGGGCCGGTATAGACCAGTATTGACCAGTATGAACCAGTATAGACCAGTACGGACCAGTAGGGACCCATATGGACCAGTAGGGGCCAGTATAAAACAGTATAGACCAGTATGGACCAGTAAAGGCCAGCATGGACCAGTAGGGGCCAGTATAAACCAGTACGGAGCAGTATAAACCAGTACAAATCAGCATGGACCAGTAGCCGCCAGTATAAACCAGTATAGACCAGTATGGACCAGTAGGGACCAGTATGGACCTGTAGGGACCAGTATGGACCAGTAGGGGCCAGTATAAACCAGTATGGACCAGTACAGACCAGTATGGACCAGTAGGGGCCAGTATAAACCAGCGTCCCCAAATGTCCCCAGATGTCCTCGGTTGTCCCCAGGCTGGGCCACAGCAACGGGGACAGCACCTGGTGTCTGGTGTGTCCCCTGTGTATCCCCCAAAAATGACACCCGGATGTCCCCAAACCCCCAAATGTCCCCCCATTCCCAAAGGTCCCCATGTCCCCAAATGTCCCCAAACATCCCCAAACGTCCCCAAATGTCCCCAGGCTGGGCTGCAGCGATGGGGACGGCGCCTGGTGTTCAATGGGTCCCCTGGGTGTCCCCAAAAATGACACCTGGATGTCCCCAAACCCCCAAATGTCCCCAAATCTTCTGGGTGCCCCCATTCCCAAGTGTCCCCATGTCCCCAAATGTCCCCAAATCTTCTGGGTGCCCCCATTCCCAAGTGTCCCCATGTCCCCAAATGTCCCCAAATCTTCTGGGTGCCCCCATTCCCAAGTGTCCCCATGTCCCCAAATGTCCCCAGGCTGGGCCACAGTGACGGGGACGGCGCCTGGTGTCCGGTGGGTCCCCTGGGTGTCCCCAAACCCTCAAATGTCCCCAAATCTTCTGGGTGTCCCCCCATTCCCAAGTGTCCCCATGTCCCCAAATGTCCCCAAATGTCCCCAGGCTGGGCTGCAGCGACGGGGACGGCGCCTGGTGTCCAGCATGTCCCATAGGTGTCACCAAAAATGTCCCCAAACCTCAAAATGTCCCCCCATTCCCAAGTGTTCCCATGTCCCTAAACATCCCCAAATGTCCCCAAATGTCCCCAGGCTGGGCCGCAGCGACGGGGACGGCGCCTGGTGTCCAGCATGTCCCATAGGTGTCACCAAAAATGTCCCCAAACCTCAAAATGTCCCCCCATTCCCAAGTGTTCCCATGTCCCTAAACATCCCCAAATGTCCCCAAATGTCCCCAGGCTGGGCCGCAGCGACGGGGACGGCGCCTGGTGTCCAGCATGTCCCCTGGGTGTCCCCAAACCCGCAAATGTCCCCAAATCTTCTGGGTGCCCCCATTCCCAAGTGTCCCCATGTCCCCAAGTGTCCACAAATGTCCCCAAACGTCCCCAAATGTCCCCAGGCTGGGCCGCAGTGATGGGGACGGTGCCTCGTGTCCAATGGGTCCCCTGGGTGTCCCCAAAAATGACACCTGGATGTCCCCAAACCTCAAAATGTCCCCCCATTCCCAAATGTCCCCATGTCCCCCAATGTCCCCAAACGTCCCCAAACGTCCCCAAACGTCCCCAGGCTGGGCCGCAGTGACGGTGACGGCGCCTGGTGTCCGGCGGGGCCGGTGTTCCCGGCCGAGCAGGAGTTCCTGGAGGTGGACCTGGGCCGGCTGCACCTGGTGACACTGGTGGGGACACAGGGACGCCACGCGGGGGGACACGGCCGCGAGTTCGCCCGGCAGTACCGGCTGCGCTACAGCCGCGACCGGCGCCGCTGGCTGCGCTGGAGGGACCGCTGGGGCGCCGAGGTGGCCCTGGGGACATCCCGGGGGGTTGGGGACATCGGGGGGGTCGAGGGGGTTTGGGGACGTTGGGGGTGTAGGGGATGTTGGGGACGTCGGGGGGGTCGAGGGGGTTTGGGGACATTGGGGGGGTTGGGGATGTTGGGGGTGTCAAGGGGATTTGGGGACATTGGGGGTGTTGGGGACATCGGGGACGTTGAGGGGGTTTGGGGACATTGGGGGTGTTGGGGACGTTGGGGGTGTTGAGGGGATTTGGGGACATTGGGGATGTTGGGGACACTGGGGGTGTTGAGGGGATTTGGGGACATTGGGGATGTTGGGGATGTTGGGGGTGTCAAGGGGATTTGGGGACATTGGGGGTGTTGGGGACATTGGGGACGTTGAGGGGGTTTGGGGACATTGGGGGTGTTGGGGACACTGGGGGTGTTGAGGGGATTTGGGGACATTGGGGGTGTTGGGGATGTTGGGGGTGTCAAGGGGGTTTGGGGACGTTGGGGGTGTTTGGGATGTTGGGGGTGTTGGGGACATTGGGGGTGTTGGGGATGTTGGGGGTGTCAAGGGGGTTTGGGGACGTTGGGGGTGTTGGGGACATTGGGGGTGTCAAGGGGATTTGGGGACCTTGGGGGTGTTGGGGATGTTGGGGGTGTTGAGGGGATTTGGGGACATTGGGGGGGTTGGGGACACTGGGGGTGTTGGGGACATTGGGGGTGTTGGGGACACTGGGGGTGTTGGGGACATTGGGGGTGTTGGGGACACTGGGGACGTTGGGGACACTGGCAGTGTCAAGGGGATTTGGGGACATTGGAAATATTGGGGACATTGGGGACATTGGGGATATTGAGGGGATTTGGTGACATTGAGGCGACCTTGGTGACATCGAGTGGACCTTGGGGGGACATTGCTGAGCCCAGTCCATCGCGGACCTTGGGGACACCCCGGGGGACTTCAGAGGCCGTGACAGACCCCGGGAAATTCCCGCCGTCCCCTCGGCTGACGCCACCCTCGGGTGCCACCGGCCCCGCCGTCGGTGTCACCTCAGGTGATCGGTGGCAACGAGGACCCCGAGGGGGTGGTGCTGAAGGACCTGTCCCCCGCGCCGGTGGCCCGGGCGCTCCGGGTGTACCCGCGGGCGCCGCGCGCCATGAGCGTCTGCCTGCGCCTCGAGCTCTACGGCTGCCCCTGGGAGGGTGAGTGTCACCTCCCTGTCACCTCCCTGCCACCTCCCTGTCACCTCCCTGTCACCTCCGTGTCACCTCCCTGTCCCACCCCACTGGTGGCCCTAAAGGGGTGGTGGTCGCCCGTGGTCGTGTTCTTCACCCAACAGTCCTTGGTAATGGCCATGGGGCACGTGGGTTGGGGTTTGGTCATTGTGGGGTCAAAGGTTGGGTGTTGGGGTCATCCATTGGGTGTTGGGGTCATCCATTGGGTGTTGTGGTCATCCATTGGGTGGTGAGGTCATCCATTGGGTGTTGGGTTCAATGGTTGGGTGTTGGGGTCAAGGGTTGGGTGTTGGGGTCATCCATTGGGTGTTTGGGTCATTGGTTGGGTGTTGGGGTCAATGGTTGGGTGTTGGAGTCATCCATTGGGTGTTGGGGTCATTGGTTGGGTGTTGGAGTCATCCATTGGGTGTTGGGGTCATTGGTTGGGTGTTGGGGTCATCCATTGGGTGGTGAGGTCATCCGTTGGGTGGTGAGGTCATCCATTGGGTGTTGGGGTCAATGGTTGGGTGTTGGGGTCATCCATTGGGTGTTGGGGTCATTGGTTGGGTGTTGGAGTCATCCATTGGGTGTTGGGGTCATTGGTTGGGTGTTGGGGTCATCCATTGGGTGTTGGGGTCATTGGTTGGGTGTTGGAGTCATCCATTGGGTGTTGGGGTCATTGGTTGGGTGTTGGGGTCATCCATTGGGTGGTGAGGTCATCCATTGGGTGGTGAGGTCATCCATTGGGTGTTGGGGTCAATGGTTGGGTGTTGGAGGTCATTGGTTGGGTGTTGGGGTCGTTGGTTGGGTGTTGGGGTCAATGATTGGGTCATGAGGTCAACGGTTGGGTGTTGGGGTCATTGGTTGAGTCATGAGGTCATTGGTTGGGTGTTGGAGTCAACGGTTGCGTCATGGGACCAACAGTTGGTTGATGACATCATCCATTGACTCATGACATCATCACGGCCACCCCACCCCCCCCATCCCACCCAGCGCCACCTCTTGGATGTCCCCAAAGGTGTGGCGGCCCTCCATGGCCACGCCCCCCCGTTAACCCCCCGGTGACCCCGTGGTGACCCCGCGGTGACCCCGCGGTGACCTCATGGTGACCCCGGGGTGACCCCACGGTGACCCCGCGGTGACACGTCCCTGTCCCCGCCCCCAGCCGGGCTCTTGTCCTACACGGCACCGCGGGGACACGTCATGGCCCTGGACCCCGTCCCCATCGTCCTCAACGACTCCACCTACGACGGCTTCAGCGCCGGCCCGTGAGTGTCCCCAGGTGTCCCCAGGTGTCCCCAGGTGTCCCCAGGTGTCCCCAGGTGTCCCCAAGGGCCACCCGCCCCAAGAATTCCCAAATGTCCTGGATCCAACCCCTCCAAAGTGTCCCCAAACTGTCCCAGGAGTTTTCCAGATGTTCCAGTGGTGCTCAGAGTGTCCCCAGGTGTCACCAAACCATCCCCAGGTGTCCTCAAACTGTCCCCAGCTGTCCCCAGGTGTCCCCACACTGTCCCAGGTTGTCCCTTCAGAGTCCCCAGGTGGGTGGGACGGGACAATCCCCATGCCCAGGTGTGTCCCACCTGCCCAGGTGTCACTGGGGGAATCTCCAGGTGTCACTGGGGGATCTCCAGGTGGGTGGGACAGGACAACCCCCATTTCCAGGTGTGTCCCACCTGCCCAGGTGTCACTGGGGGATCTCCAGGTGTCACTGGTGGTTCCCAGGTGTCACTGGGGGGATCTCCAGGTGGGTGGGACGGGACAATCCCCGTGCCCAGGTGTGTCCCACCTGCCCAGGTGTCACTGGGGGGATCTCCAGGTGTCACTGGGGCGTTCCCAGGTGTCACTGGGGGATCTCCAGGTGGGTGGGACGGGACAATCCCCATGCCCAGGTGTGTCCCACCTGCCCAGGTGTCACTGGGGGATCTCCAGGTAGGTGGGACAGGACAACCCCCATGCCCAGGTGTGTCCCACCTGCCCAGGTTGCACTTCGGGGGGCTGGGCCAGCTCTCGGACGGGGTCCTGGGCCTCGATGACTTCCTGAGGACCCGCGAGCGCCGCCTCTGGCCGGGCTACGACTACGTGGGGTGGCCACGCCCACCCGGGCCCCACCCCCACGTGGAGCTGGAGTTCGAGTTCCAGGAGCTCCGCGCCTTCCACGCCATGCAGGTGCCCCGGGGCATGCTGGGATTGGTCAGCCATGGATGGACAGATGGGTGACCACTGTCCAGCTCGGGGTCAGGGATGTCCCTCTGGATTGGTCACCTTGCCCCAGGGCATCATGGGACGTCGTTGTCACCCCCACCAGGTCCACTGCAACAACCTCCACACGCGCGGCGTCGGAATCTTCCGGGCGGTGGAGTGCCGCTTCAAGAAGGTCTTGGCCACGGCCTGGGAGCCCGCGGTGGCCACCCACAGCCTGGGCGGGGCCACCAAGGACCCCAGTGCCCGCTCGGTCACCGTCCCCTTGGGCGGGCGCCACGCCCGCTTCATCCAGTGCCGCTTCTTCTTCGGCGCCGAGTGGATGCTCTTCAGCGAGGTGTCCTTCGTCTCAGGTTGGGTGTTGGGGTCAAGGGTTGGGTGGTGGGGTCATTGGTTGGGTGTTGGAGTCAATGGTTGGGTGTTGGGGTCATCCATTGGGTGTTGGGGTCAATGGTTGGGTGATGGGGTCATCCATTCCGTGTTGGGGTCAACGGTTGGGTGTTGGGGTCATCCATTGAGTGGTGGGGTCAAGGGTTGGGTGTTGGGGTCATCCATTGGGTGTTGGGGTCAACGGTTGGGTGGTGGGCTCAATGTTTGGGTGTTGGGCTCAATGGTCGGGTTTTGGAGTCAATGGTTGGGTGTTGGGGTCAAGGGTTGGGTGTTGGGGTCATCCATTGGGTGTTGGGGTCAATGGTTGGGTGTTGAGGTCATCCATTGGGTGTTCGGGTCAACGGTTGGGTGTTGGGGTCATTGGTTGGGTGTTGGGGTAATTGGTTGGGTGTTGAAGTCAATGGTTGGGTATTGGGGTCATCCATTGGGTGTTGGGGTCAACAGTTGGTTGTTGGGGTCATCCATTGGGTGTTGGGGTTATCCATTGGGTGGTGGGGTCATTGGTTGGGTGTTCGGTCAATGGTTGAGTGGTGGGGTCAATGGTTGGGTGTTGAGGTCAATGGTTGGGTGTTGAGGTCAATGGTTGGGTGTTGAGGTCAATGGTTGGGTGTTGAGGTCAATGGTTGGGTGTTGGGGTCATCCATTGGGTGTTGGGGTCAACGGTTGGGTGTTGGGGTCATCCATTGGGTGTTGGGGTCAACGGTTGGGTGTTGGGGTCATCCATTGGGTGTTGGAGTCATCCATTGGGTGTTGGAGACATCGGTTGGGTGTTGGGGTCATTGGTTGGGTGTTGAGGTCAACGGTTGGGTCATTGGGTCAACAGTTGGATGTTGGGGTCATTGATTGGGTGTTGGGGTCAATGGTTGGGTGTTGGGGTCATCCATTGGGTGTTGGGGTCAAGGGTTGGGTGTTGGGGTCATCCATTGGATCTTGGGGTCATCTATTGGGTGATGACATCATTGGTTGACTGATGAGGTCATCATCAACCTATGACATCACTGATTTTGCGATAACGTCATCGATTGTTTGTTCCATTGCGCCGATGATGTCTTTGACTGTTGATGACGTCATTGACCGTCGATGACATCATCAATGACTGTCCCCGCCCACAGAGGTGCTGGATGACCCCGTGGGTGCCAGCGGGTGGCCCCCGACCCCTGACCCCTCCACCGCCATCTTGGAAAGCGCCCACGATGGGGGCGGGGCCATCAACATCACTGGCTCAAGTAGGCGGGGCTTAGATGGGTGTGGTTTAAATGGGTGTGGTTTAAATGGTGTGGTTTAAATGGGTGAGGGTTAAATGGGAGGGGTTTAACTGGGAGGGGCTTGATAAGGGAGATTAAGTGGGTGGGGCTTCTCTGGGAGGGGCTTAAATGGGTGGAGTTTAAATAGGAGGGGATTTCATGGGTGGGGCATAACTGGGCGTGGCTTAACTGGGAGGTGTTTGAGTGGGTGTGGTCAATGGGGTGGGGCGTAATTGGGTGGGGCCTAATGGGGTGGGGTTTAATGGAGGTGTAAATGGGTGGGGCTTAATTGGGTGGGGCCCAATGGGGTGGGGTTTAATGGAGGTGTAAATGGGTGGGGCTTAATTGGGTGGAGCCTAATGGGGTGGGGTTTAATGGAGGTGTAAATGGGTGGGGCTTAATTGGGTGGAGCCTAATGGGGTGGGGTTTAATGGAGGTGTAAATGGGTGGGGCTTAATTGGGTGGGGCCTAATGGGGTGGGGTTTAATGGAGGTGTAAATGGGTGGGGCTTAATTGGGTGGGGCCCAATGGGGTGGGGTTTAATGGAGGTGTAAATGGGTGGGGCTTAATTGGATGGGGCCTAATGGGGTGGGGTTTAATGGAGGCGTAAATGGGTGGGGCTTAATTGGGTGGGGCCTAATGGGGTGGGGTTAAATGGAGGTCTAAATGGGTGGGGTTTAATTGGGTGGGGCCTAAAGGGGTGGGGTTAAATGGAGGCATAAATGGGTGGGGCTTAATTGGGTGGGCCCTAATGGGGTGGGGTTTAATGGAGGTGTAAATGGGTGGGGCTTAATTGGGTGGGCCCTAATGGGGTGGGGTTTAATGGAGGTGTAAATGGGTGGGGCTTAATTGGGTGGGCCCTAATGGGGTGGGGTTTAATGGAGGTGTAAATGGGTGGGGCTTAATTGGGTGGGGTTTATTGGGGCGTGGCTTGAGGGTTAAATAGGTGGAGCTTATAGGGGTGTGGCTTAATGGAGAGTTAAATGGGTGGGGTTTAATTGGGCGTGGCTTAATGGGGTGTAGATTAATGAAGGTGTAAATGGGCGGGGCTTACTTGTGTGGGGTTCAAAGGGGTGGGAATTAAATGGGCGTGGCTTATCTGCGGTGGGCGTGGCCATGAGCCTTCCCTGCCCTTCCCAGCAGCCCCTGGGGAGGCCGGGCTGGTCCCGCCGGTGGCCCAGGGCGGGGCGGGGCAGTCGCCGGCGCTGCTGGGCTGCCTGGGCGCCATCATCCTCCTCCTGCTTGCCATCATCATCCTCATCCTGCGGCGGCGCCACGGCTCGGCCGGGCCGCTGGGCAAGGTCACTGGGAGGGACTGGGAGGGACTGGGGGGGGATTGGGAGGGACTGGGAGGGAATGGGAGGGACTGGGAGGGACTGGGAGGGACTGGGATCAAACTGGGAGGGGATTGGGGGGAACTGGGAGGGATTGGGAGGGACTGGGATGGACTGGGAGGGACTGGGAGGGGACTGGGAGGGGACTGGGAGGGACTGGGAGGGACTGGGATCAAACTGGGAGGGGATTGGGGGGAATGGGAGGGATTGGGAGGGACTGGGATGGACTGGGAGGGACTGGGAGGGACTGGGAGGGGACTGGGAGGGGACTGGGAGGGGCTGGGAGGGACTGGGATCAAACTGGGAGGGGATTGGGAGGAACTGGGAGGGAACTGGACTGACTGGGAGGGACTGGAAGGGAACTGGGATGGACTGGGAGGGGTTGGGATGGACTGGGAGGGAACTGGGAGGGACTGGGAGGGGTTGGGATGGACTGGGAGGGGACTGGGAGGGACTGGAATCAAACTGGGATGGACTGGGAGGGTCTGAACTGGTTTTTACTGGTCTGAGCGTGTTCTAATTGCTCTGAATCGGTTCTAGTCGCTTGGAACTGGCTCTAACTGAGGCTGAACTGGTTCTAACTGGTCTGAACCGGTTCTAACTGGTCTGAGCTGGTTTTTACTGGTCTGAGCCCGTTCTAACTGGCTCTAACTGGTTTTTACTGGTTCCCAGGGCTGCGGGGCGGAGGCGGCGCTGCGGGTGCATCTCTCGGGTCTGAACTGGGGGGTTGAACTGGTTCTAACTGGTCTGAACCAGTTCTAACTGGCTTTAACTGGCTCTAACTGGCTTTAACTGGCTCTAACTGGTTCTAACTGGTTTTTACTGGTTCCCAGGGCTGCGGGGCGGAGGCGGCACTGCGGGTGCAGCTCTCGGGGGACACCGTGGTCATCAACAATGCCACGGGGGGGGGAGGGGCGCGGGGGGGACCCCGCTACGAGCGGATCGGAACCGGAACCGGAACCGGAACAGGGACCGGGATTGGGAACGGGAACGGAATCGGAACCGGAAATGGAACCGGAACCGGGGAGTACCAGGAACCCACCCGGGGACGGCCCCGACTGCCCCCGGTGCCCCCCGGGGCTGGTGAGAGAGGGGAGGGAAAAAGGGGAAAAATGGGGGAAAATGGGGAAAAATGGGGAAAAGTGGAAAATGGGGAAAAGGAAGAAGGAGGAAAATGGGGAAAATGGGGGGAAATGGGAAAAATGGGGAAAATGGGGAAATGGGAAAAATGGGGAAAATGGGGAAAATGGGGAAAAGGGGAAAATGGGGAAAAGGGGAAAATGGGGAAAATGAGGAAAAGGGGAAAATGGGGGAAATGGGGAATAGAAAAAAGGGGGGAATGGGGAAAAGGGGGAAAATGGGGAAAAGGAAAAAAGGGGAAAAAAGGAAAAAAGGAGGAAATGGGGAAAAGAAATGAGGGGGAAATGGGGAAAACGGGGAAAAGGGGAAAAATGGGGAAAGGGGAAAAATTGAGAAAATGGGGAAATGGGGGAAAATGGGGAAAAGAAAAGAGGGGAAAATGGGGAAAAAGGGGAAAAGGAAAAAGGAAAAAATGGGGATAATGAGGAAAAGAAAAGAGGGGGAAATGGTGGAAATAGGGAAAAGGGAAAAAAGGGGAAAATGGGGAAAAGAAAAAATGGGGGAAATGGGGAAAAGGAAAAAGGAAAAAATGGGGAAAATGGGGGAAAGAAAAATGGGGAAAATGGGGGAAATGGGGGAAAATAATAATGGGGAAAATGGGGAAAACAAAAGAAGGGGGAAAGGGGGAAAAGAAAAAAGGAAAATAGGAAAAAAAGGGAGGGGGGAAAAGGGGGGAAATGGAGAAAAAATTCGGGGGAAATGGGGAAAAAATGGGGGAAAAGAGGAAAGAAAAAAGGGAAAAAAGGGGGAAGAAAAAAGGGAAAAAGGGGGAAAAGTGGGGAAAAGAAAAAAGGGGGAAAGGACAAAAAGGACAAAGAGGAAAAAAGGGAGGGAAAAAATGGGGAAAAAGGGGAAAAGTAAAAAGAGAAAAAAAGTGAAAAAGGGGAGCAAAGGAGGGGAAAAAGGAGGGAGGGAGGATTTTTCCCCCCATTTTTATTTTTGCCCGAAATCTCAAAAAAGATTAATCCGGGAATGAGGAAAAGGCTCAAAATGGCCCCAAAAAATCCCTCGGGAATGGGAGGGGAGAGGGAACCCCCACCTCTCTCTGACCACGCCCCTCTCTGACCACGCCCCTCTCTGACCACACCCCCACAGCCAACCCAGCCTATCGGCTCCTTCTGGCCACCTACGCCCAGCCAATAGGAGGCCTCGCCTTGGCCCCACCCAACACCGCCAAGCCAATCAACACCAACGGTAAGGGTGGGGCCCAATGAAGGCCACGCCCACTTTGGCCACACCCACTATAATCTCATTCGTGCCCCTCCCATCCGCACAGGTGAGCCCGAGGTGGGGGCGGGGGCTTATGCTGAGGCTGACGTCACCGGAGGCTCCGCCTATGCCCTGGCTGGCCCCGCCCACAGCCCCACCCATGGCCCCGCCCTCCCAAGCTTCCCTCGGGACCGCCTCCGCTTCCGGGAGAAGCTGGGGGAGGGGCAGTTTGGAGAGGTAAGCCACGCCCCTGGCACCAAGCCACGCCCCCATTGAGGTTACACCCATAATGGCTTAGCCTCACCCCCAAAAAGGCTTTAGCCCCGCCCCTAAATTATTTGCCACACCCACTGTGGATTAGCCTGACCCCTTATTGGCACCGCCCCTTATTAATGCTCCACCCCCATGAATTTGGCCCCACCCACAGGCGTATGTTTGGCCCCACCCACCTGAGGTTTAATTCCCGCCACATTCAGGCCACACCCCCTGCATGTTAGCCCCGCCCCATTTCTGAAGGCCCACCCCTTTTCTACTGCCCACACTCTCATGTGTTTGACCACGCCCCATTTCATGTGGCCCCACCCCCCACAGGTGCTGCTGTGTGAGGTCATCGCCCCCCACACCCTGGGCCTGGCCCCGCCCCCCAGCTCAAGCCCCGCCCCCTCGGTCACAGAGCGCCCCCTGCTGGTGGCGGTCAAGGTGCTGCGGCCGGACGCCGCCAAGAACGCCCGGTAGGGAAACTGGGAGAACTGGGAGGGACTGGGAGGGACTGGGAGGGAGTGGGATTGACTGGGAGGGACTGGGATTGACTGGGAGGGACTGGGAGGGAACTGGGAGGGACTGGGAGGGAACTGGGAGGGACTGGGATGGAACTGGGAGGGACTGGGAGGGACTGGGAGGGAGTGGGATGGACTGGGAGGGACTGGGAGGGAGTGGGTGGGAACTGGGATGGAACTGGGATGGACTGGGAGGGAGTGGGAGGGGCTGGGATGGACTGGGATGGACTGGGATGGACTGGGAGGGACTGGGAGGGAGTGGGAGGGACTGGGGGAGGAACAGAAGGATACTGGAGGGTGGGCAGATGTCCCCAGGTGTGCCCAGGTGTCCCCAGGTGTACCCAGGGCATACCCAGGTGTGCCCCAGGTGTCCCCAGGTGTGCCCAGGAGTACCCAGGTGTGCCCAGGGCATACCCAGGTGTGCCCAGGTGTACCCAGGTGTGCCCAGGTGTGCCCAGGTGTATCCAGGGCATACCTAGGTGTGCCCCAGGTGTGCCCAGGAGTACCCAGGTGTGCCCAGGTGTGCCCAAAGGTGCCCAGGGCATACCCAGGTGTGCCCAGGTGTACCCAGGTGTGCCCAGGTGTATCCAGGGCATAGCTAGGTGTGCCCCAGGTGTGCCCAGGAGTACCCAGGTGTGCCCAAAGGTGCCCAGGGCATACCCAGGTGTGCCCAGGTGTACCCAGGTGTACCCAGGTGTACCCAGGGCATACCCAGGTGTGCCCAGGTGTGCCCAGGTGTGCCCAGGTGTGCCCAGGGCATACCCAGGTGTGCCCAGGGCATACCCGGGTGTACCCAGGTGTACCCCAGGCATACCCAGGTGTGCCCAGGTGTGCCCCGGGCATACCCAGGTGTGCCCAGGTGTACCCAGGTGTGCCCAGGTGTACCCAGGGCATACCCAGGTGTGCCCAGGGCATACCCAGGTGTACCCAGGTGTGCCCAGGTGTACCCAGGTGTGCCCAGGTGTACCCAGGGCATACCGAGGTGTGCCCAGGTGTGCCCAAAGGTGCCCAGGGCATACCCAGAGCATACCCAGGTGTGCCCAGGTGTACCGAGGGCATACCCAGGTGTGCCCAGGTGTGCCCAGGTGTGCCCAGAGCATACCCAGAGCATACCCAGGTGTGCCCAGGTGTGCCCAGGGCATACTCAGGTGTACCCAGGTGTGCCCAGGTGTGCCCAGGTGTGCCCAGGTGTTACTCAGGTATACTCAGGTGTACCCAGGGCATACCCAGGTGTACCCCAGGTGTACCCAGGTGTGCCCAGGTGTGCGCTCACCTGACACCTGGCGTGCCCAGGCGGGATTTCCTGCAGGAGGCGCGGGCGCTGTGGCGGCTGCGGGACCCCAACATCGTGCGGCTGCTGGGGGTGTGCGGGGGGCCCGGCCCCCTCTGCATCGTCACCGAGTACATGGAGCACGGGGACCTGCACCAGTTCCTGGGCGGGGCCCGGGGACACGCCCTCAGGTGGGACACGCCCACATCCCCACACACCTGGCTGGGCCACGCCCGCTATAGCCACACCCACTCCGAGTTGGGCTTTGTTGTCGTTTTGGGGGTGCTGGCCCTTTAAGAAATTCCTTCCTTCCTAATTACGTCACCATTTAAGAGGCTACGCCCAAATATGGACACACCCGGATGAGCCACGCCCACTACAGCCACACCCACTACAGACACGCCCACTACAGCCCCGCCCACTTCAAGTTGTTTTCAGTCTTAATTTCTGGGGTTCTGGCCCTTTAAGAGGAATCTCTCCATAATTAAGCCACGCCCCTCACTAATTAAAGGCCACACCCAAATACGGACACACCCATATGAGACACGCCCACTCCCAGCCACGCCCACTCTGAGTTATTTTTGTTAACATTTCCAAGGTTCTGGCCCTTTAAGAAGAACCATAATTAAGCCACGCCCATCATGCAAAAAGACCACGCCCACATACACACACGTGATTGGGCCATGCCCACTACAGCCACGCCCACTCCGAGCTGGGTTTTGTTGTCATTTCGGGGGTGCTGGCCCTTTAAGAAAAATCCCACCTTCCTAATTACATCACCACTTAAAAGGCCACGCCCAAATATGGACACACCAACTTAAGCCACGCCCACTCCGTGCAGAAAAATTTGATTTTTTAGGGGGAAAAAAGCACAAAAAAATGCAAAAAAATTGGAAATTTTTTAGGGAGATAAAGCAGAAATAAATGCAGAAAAATCGGATTTTTAGGGGTGGAAAAAAGCACTAAAAAATGCAAAAAAAATCAGATTTTTTCGGGGAAAAAAGCACCAAAAAATGCAAAAAAAATCAGATTTTTTGGGGGTAAAAAGCACCAAAAATGCAAAAAAAATTTCAGATTTTTTAGTGGAAAAAAGCACCAAAAAATGCAAAAAAAATCGGATTTTTTAGGGAAGAAAAGCACAAATAAATGCAGAAAAATCAGATTTTTTAGGGGGAAAAAATCACCAAAAAAATGCAAAAAAATTGGATTTTGGGGGAAAGAAAAACACCAAAAATTGTAGAAAAATCAGATTTTTTTAGGGGAAGAAAAGCACAAATAAATGCAAAAAAATCAGATTTTTAGGGGGGAAAAAAGCACAGATAAATGCAGAAAAAACCAGATTTTTTTTAGGGAGAAAAAAAGCAGAAATAAATGCAGAAAAATCCGATTTTAGGGGGGAAAAAAGTACCAAAAATTGTAGAAAAATCAGATTTTTTAGGGGAAGAAAAGAACAAATAAATGCAGAAAAATCAGATTTTTAGGGGGGGGAAATCACAAAAAATGCAGAAAAAATTGGATTTTTTTGGGGGAAAAATCATAAAAAATTGTAGAAAAATTGGATTTTGGGGGGGAAAAAACCACCAAAAATTGTAGAAAAATCGGATTTTTTAGCGGAAAAAAGCGATTTTTTTGGGGAAATCCTGAAAATTAAATTTTTTTGTCATAGCCTGGCCACCTTGGTGCACCTGGGCTCGCAGATCGCGGCCGGGATGCGCTTCCTGGCCGCCAGGAATTTCGTGCACCGGGACCTGGCGACGCGGAACTGCCTGGTGGGGGAGGGGCTGCGCGTCAAGGTGGCCGATTTCGGGATGAGCCGCAGCCTCTACGGCACCGAGTACTGCCGGGTGCGCGGCCGGGCGCTGCTGCCCATCCGCTGGATGGCCTGGGAGAGCATCCTCTGGGTGAGGGGAGAGGAGAAATTGGGAAAAAATGGGGAAAAACGGCGAAAAAATGGGATTTTTTGGTGAAAAAATGGGATTTTTAGAGCGAAAAATGGGATTTTTTAGGGGGAAAATTGGATTTTTTAGGGGGAAAATTGGATTTTTGGGGGATTAAAATATTGGGGAATGGATAGGTTTTGGGGAGATGGGAAAAATTGGAATTTTGGGGGGAAATGGCAGATATTAGGGAAAAATGGTGGAAAAATGGGATTTTTGGGGAGGGAAATGTTGGGAAAATGGGGATTTTGGGGGATGATCAGGGAAAGATGGGAAGAAAATTGGGGGGAATTGGATTTAGGGAATGAAAAGGGATTTTGGGGGGAAATTGGGATTTTTGGGGAGAAAAATGGGATTTTTTGGTGAAAAAATGGGAATTTTTGGGGGAAAAATGGGGAAAATTTGGATTTTTGGGGATCAAAAAATTGGGGAATGAATAGATTTGAGGGAGCTTGGAAAAAATTGGAATTTTGGGAGGAAAATGGTGGAAAATGGGATTTTTGGGGGGAAAAATGGGCAAGTTGGGGTTTGGGGGGAAATTGGGATTTTTGGGGATGAGCCGCAGCCTCTACGTCACCGAGTACTGCCGGGTGCGCGGCCGGGCGCTGCTGCCCATCCGCTGGATGGCCTGGGAGAGCATCCTCTGGGTGAGAAAAAGGGAAAAACGGGAAAAAACGGGAAAAAAATGGGATTTTTTGGTGAAAAAATGGGATTTTTAGAGCAAAAAATGGGATTTTTAGAGCGAAAAATGGGATTTTTTGGGGGGGAAAATTGGATTTTTTAGGGGGAAAATTGGATTTTTGGGGGATTAAAATATTGGGGAATGGATGGGTTTTGGGGAGATGGGAAAAATTGGAATTTTGGGGGGAAAATGGGGGAATGGGAAAAAATGGGATTTTTTGGGTGAAAAAATGGGATTTTTAGAGCGAAAAATGGGATTTTTTAGGGGGAAAATTGGATTTTTTAGGGGGAAAATTGGATTTTTGGGGGATTAAAATATTGGGGAATGGATAGGTTTTGGGGAGATGGGAAAAATTGGAATTTTGGGGGAAAATGGTGGAAAATGGGATTTTTGGGGGGAAAAATGAGCAAGTTGGGGTTTTGGGGGAAATTGGGATTTTTGGGGATGAGCCGCAGCCTCTACGGCACCGAGTACTGCCGGGTGCGCGGCCGGGCGCTGCTGCCCATCCGCTGGATGGCCTGGGAGAGCATCCTCTGGGTGAGGGGAGAGGAGAAATTGGGAAAAAATGGGAGAAAACAGGAAAAAACGGCAAAAAAATGGGATTTTTTGGTGAAAAAATGGGATTTTTAGAGCGAAAAATGGGATTTTTTGAAGGAAAAAATGGGGAAAAATTGAAATTTTTGGGGATCGAAAAATTGGGGAATAGGTTTTGGAGTGGAAAATGGAAAAAATTGGAATTTTGGGGGGAAATGGCGGAAAATGGGATTTTTTGGTGAAAAAATGGGATTTTTTGGGTGAAAAAAATGGGGAAACTTGGATTTTTTGGGGATTAAAATATTGGGGAATGGATGGGTTTTGGGGAGATAGGAAAAATTGGAATTTTGGGGGGAAAATGGTGGAAAATGGGATTTTTGGGGGGAAAAATGGGCAAGTTGGGGTTTTGGGGGAAATTGGGATTTTTGGGGATGAGCCGCAGCCTGTACGGCACCGAGTACTGCCGGGTGCGCGGCCGGGCGCTGCTGCCCATCCGCTGGATGGCCTGGGAGAGCATCCTCTGGGTGAGGGGAGAGGAGAAATTGGGAAAAAATGGGGAAAAACGGCGAAAAAATGGGATTTTTTGGTGAAAAAATGGGATTTTTAGAGCGAAAAATGGGATTTTTAGAGCGAAAAATGGGATTTTTTGGGGGGGAAAATTGGATTTTTTAGGGGGAAAATTGGATTTTTGGGGGATTAAAATATTGGGGAATGGATGGGGTTTGGGGAGGATGGGAAAAATTGGAATTTTGGGGGGAAAATGGGGGAATGGGAAAAAATGGGATTTTTTGGGTGAAAAAATGGGATTTTTAGAGCGAAAAATGGGATTTTTTAGGGGGAAAATTGGATTTTTTAGGGGGAAAATTGGATTTTTGGGGGATTAAAATATTGGGGAATGGATAGGTTTTGGGGAGATGGGAAAAATTGGAATTTTGGGGGGAAATGGCAGATATTAGGGAAAAATGGTGGAAAAATGGGATTTTTGGGGAGGGAAATGTTGGGAAAATGGGGATTTTGGGGGATGATCAGGGAAAGATGGGAAGAAAATTGGGGGGAATTGGATTTAGGGAATGAAAAGGGATTTTGGGGGGAAATTGGGATTTTTGGGGAGAAAAATGGGATTTTTTGGTGAAAAAATGGGAATTTTTGGGGGAAAAATGGGGAAAATTTGGATTTTTGGGGATCAAAAAATTGGGGAATGAATAGATTTGAGGGAGCTTGGAAAAAATTGGAATTTTGGGAGGAAAATGGTGGAAAATGGGATTTTTGGGGGGAAAAATGGGCAAGTTGGGGTTTTGGGGGAAATTGGGATTTTTGGGGATGAGCCGCAGCCTGTACGGCACCGAGTACTGCCGGGTGCGCGGCCGGGCGCTGCTGCCCATCCGCTGGATGGCCTGGGAGAGCATCCTCTGGGTGAGGGGAGAGGAGAAATTGGGAAAAAATGGGGAAAAACGGCGAAAAAATGGGATTTTTTGGTGAAAAAATGGGATTTTTAGAGCGAAAAATGGGATTTTTTGAAGGAAAAAATGGGGAAAAATTGAATTTTTTGGGGAACAAAAAATTGGGGAATAGGTTTTGGAGTGGAAAATGGAAAAAATTGGAATTTTGGGGGGAAATGGCGGAAAATGGGATTTTTTGGTGAAAAAATGGGATTTTTTGGGTGAAAAAAATGGGGAAACTTGGATTTTTTGGGGATTAAAATATTGGGGAATGGATAGGTTTTGGGGAGATAGGAAAAATTGGAATTTTGGGGGGAAAATGGTGGAAAATGGGATTTTTGGGGGGAAAAATGGGCAAGTTGGGGTTTTGGGGGAAATTGGGATTTTTGGGGATGAGCCGCAGCCTCTACGGCACCGAGTACTGCCGGGTGCGCGGCCGGGCGCTGCTGCCCATCCGCTGGATGGCCTGGGAGAGCATCCTCTGGGTGAGGGGAGAGGAGAAATTGGGAAAAAACGGGGAAAAACGGCGAAAAAATGGGATTTTTTGGTGAAAAAATGGGATTTTTAGAGCAAAAAATGGGATTTTTAGAGCGAAAAATGAGATTTTTTAGGGGAAAAAATGGATTTTTTAGGGGGAAAATTGGATTTTTGGGGGATTAAAATATTGGGGAATGGATGGGTTTTAGGGGATGGAAAAATTGGAATTTTGGGGGAAAATGGTGGAAAATGGGATTTTTGGGGGGAAAAATGAGCAAGTTGGGATTTTGGGGGAAATTGGGATTTCGGGATGAGCCGCAGCCTCTACGGCACCGAGTACTGCCGGGTGCGCGGCCGGGCGCTGCTGCCCATCCGCTGGATGGCTTGGGAGAGCATCCTCTGGGTGAGAAAAAGGGGAAAAATGGGAAAAAACGGGAAAAAAATGGGATTTTTTGGTGAAAAAATGGGGTTTTTAGAGCAAAAAATGGAATTTTTAGAGCGAAAAATGGGATTTTTTGAAGGAAAAAATGGGGAAAAATTGAATTTTTTGGGGATCAAAAAATTGGGGAATAGGTTTTGGAGTGGAAAATGGAAAAAATTGGAATTTTGGGGGGAAATGGCGGAAAATGGGATTTTTTGGTGAAAAAATGGGATTTTTTGGGTGAAAAAAATGGGGAAACTTGGATTTTTTGGGGATTAAAATATTGGGGAATGGATAGGTTTTGGGGAGATGGGAAAAATTGGAATTTTGGGGGAAAAAAGGGGGAAAATGGTGGAAAATTGGGATTTTTGGGGATGAGCCGCAGCCTCTACGGCACCGAGTACTGCCGGGTGCGCGGCCGGGCGCTGCTGCCCATCCGCTGGATGGCCTGGGAGAGCATCCTCTGGGTGAGAAAGGGGGAAAAAATGGGGAAAAATGGGAAAAAAAAGGGATTTTTTGGTGAAAAAATGGGATTTTTAGAGCGAAAAATGGGATTTTTAGGGGGAAAAATGGGATTTTTGGGGGGAAAAATGGGGAAAAATTGGATTTTTTGGGGATTAAAAAATTGGGGAATGGATGGATTTTAGGGGATGGAAAAAATTGGAATTTTGTGGCGAAAAGAGGGAAAATGGGAAAAAATGGGATTTTTAGGGGAAAAATGGCGGGAAAATGGGAAAAAATAGAGGGAAAATGGGGATTTTGGGGAATGATCGGGGAAAGATGGGAAGAAAATTGGGGGGATTGGATTTAGGGAATGAAAAGGGATTTTGGGGGGAAATTGGGATTTTTGGGGAGAAAAATGGGATTTTTTGGTGAAAAAATGGGATTTTTTGGTGAAAAATGGGATATTTTTGGGTAAAAAATGGAAAAACGGATGGGATTTTCAGGGGGAAATTGGGAAATAAATTGGGGAATAAATAGATTTGGGGGGGCTGGAAAAACTTGGAATTTTGGGGGAAAAAAGGGGGAAAATGGGGAAAAAATGGGATTTTGGGGGAAGAAATGGCAGGAAAATGGGGATTTTTGGGGTTACGCTCTGGGAGCTCCTGAATCCCCAAATTTCGACTTCCTGGCTTAACAAAAACGCCTAAAAACTCCCAAAAATTTCCCCAAAAAATCTCAAAATTCCCCCAAAATCCCCAAAATTCCCCAAATTTGGGATTCCAGGACATTTTCAGCCCAGCCAGTGATGCCTGGGCCTTGGGGGTGACGCTCTGGGAGCTCCTGAAACCCCAAATTTGGTATTTCTGAGCTCCCAAAAACTCCCAAAATTCCCAAAAAATTCCCAGATTTCGACTTTCCAACCTCCCGAAAATGCCTAAAAACTCCCAAAAATTCCCTGAAAAATCTCCAAAAATTCCCCAAAAATTCTCCAAAAATTCTCAAAAATCCCCCAAAATCCCAAAATTCCCAAAATTTGGGATTCCAGGACATTTTCAGCCCAGTCAGCCATGCCTGGGCCTTGAGGGTGATGCTCTGGCAGGTCCTGAAACCCCAAATTTCGACTTCCCGACCTCCCGAAAACGCCTAAAAACTCCCAAAAATTCCCCAAAAAATCTCCAAAAATTCCCCAAAAATTCCCAAATTTCCCAAAATTCCCCAAATTTGGGATTCCAGGGCACGTTCAGCCCGGCCAGCGACGCCTGGGCCTTCGGGGTGACGCTCTGGGAGGTGCTGACGCGCTGCCGGGAGCAGCCCTACGGCGCCCTGAGCGACGAGCAGGTGATCGCCAACGCTGGGCACCACTTCCAGAACCGCGGCCAGCAGGTGGGACTGGGAGCACTGGGAGCACTGGGAGGGACTGGGAATGGACTGGGATGGACTGGGAACAGACTGGGATGGACTGGGAGGCACTGGAAGCTGTTTAGAGGAGGTTATGAGGCACTGGGAGTAGACTGGAATGGACTGGGAGGCACTGGGAGTGGACTGGAATGGACTGGGAGGCACTGGGAATGGACTGGGAGGGACTGGGAACAGACTGGGAATGGACTGGGATGGACTGGGAGGCACTGGGAGGCACTGGGTGATCGCCAACGCCGGGCACCACTTCCAGAACTGCGGCCAGCAGGTGGGACTGGGAGCACTGGGAGGGACTGGGAGGGACTGGGAGGGACTGGGGGTCACTGGGAGGGGTTTAGAGCAGGTTAGGGGCCACTAGGAGTCACTGGGAATGGACTGGGACACACTGGGAGTGGAATGGGATGGACTGGGACAGACTGGGAATGGACTGGGAGGGACTGGGATGGACTAGGATGGACTGGGAGTGACTAGGAGGGACCGGGAGGGACTGGGATGGACTGGGAATTGACTGGGAGGGACTGGGAGGGACTGGGAATGGACTGGGAGGGAACTGGGAATGGACTGGGAGGGAACTGGGAGCACTGGGATGGGTTTATGGGGCCCAGTTATTCCTGTCTCAGTCCCCCCCAGTCCCTCCCAGTCCCCCCCAGTCCCATCCCAGTCCCTCCCAGTCCCTCCCAGTCCATCCCAGTCCCTCCCAGTCCCATCCCAATCCATCCCAGTCCCCTCCCAGTCCCTCCCAGTCCCATCCCCGTCCCTCCCAGTCCCCCCCAGTGGCTCCCAGTCCGTCCCAGTAACCCCAGTTCCAGCAGTACCTGCCCTGCCCCCCCGGCTGCCCCCCGGCCCTGCACCGGCTGATGTTGAACTGCTGGGCCCGCGAGGCGGCCGAGCGGCCGGACTTCGGCCAGCTGCACCGGGCGCTGAGTGACCACGCGGCCCTGGAGTGACCACTGGTCATCTTCATCATCATCATCGTCACTGACCACCCTTCGGCCACCTGCACCGGGCGCTGAGTGACCACACGGCTCTGGAGTGACCACGTGGCCTTGGAGTGACCACTGGTCATCTTCATCATCATCATCATCACTGACCACCCTTCGGCCACCTGCACCGGGCGCTGAGTGACCACACGGCCCTGGAGTGACCACGCGGCCCTGGAGTGACCACACGGCCCTGGAGTGACCACTGGTCATCTTCATCACCTTCATCATCATCACTGACCACCCACTGAGTGACCACGCGGCCCTGGAGTGACCACACGGCCCTGGAGTGACCATCACCATCTTCATCACCTTCATCATCATCACTGACCACCCACTGAGTGACCACACGGCCCTGGAGTGACCACACGGCCCTGGAGTGACCATCACCATCTTCATCATCATCATCATCATCACTGACCACCCTTCGGCCAGCTGCACCGGGCACTGAGTGACCACACGGCTCTGGAGTGACCACACGGCCCTGGAGTGACCACACGGCCCTGGAGTGACCACTGGTCATCTTCATCATCATCATCGTCACTGACCACCCACTGAGTGACCACACGGCCCTGGAGTGACCACTGGTCATCTTCATCACCTTCATCATCATCACTGACCACCCCCTGAGTGACCGCTGCACCCTGGAGTGACCATCAACATCTTCATCATCATCATCATCATCACTGACCACCCTTCGGCCACCTGCACCGGGCGCTGAGTGACCACACGGCTCTGGAGTGACCACACGGCCCTGGAGTGATCACGGTCATCTTCATCATCATCATCATCATCATCATCACTGACCACCCACTGAGTGACCACGCGGCCCTGGAGTGACCATCACCATCTGCATCACCGTCATCATCATCACTGACCACCCACTGAGTGACCACACGGCCCTGGAGTGACCACACGGCCCTGGAGTGACCACACGGCCCTGGAGTGACCACGGTCATCTTCATCATCATCATCATCATCGCTGACCACCCACTGAGTGACCACATGGCCCTGGAGTGACCACACAGCCCTGGAGTGACCATCACCATCTTCATCATCATCATCACTGACCACCCACTGAGTGACCACACGGCCCTGGAGTGACCATCACCATCTTCATCATCATCATCATCATCACTGACCACCCTCTGAGTGACCACGCGGCCCTGGAGTGACTGCGGTCATCTTCATCATCATCATCATCACTGACCACCCTTCGGCCAGCTGCACCAGGCGCTGAGTGACCGCACGGCCCTGGAGTGACCACTGGTCATCTTCATCACCTTCATCATCATCACTGACCACCCACTGAGTGACCACACGGCCCTGGAGTGACCACACGGCCCTGGAGTGACCACGGTCATCTTCATCACCTTCATCATCATCACTGACCACCCACTGAGTGACCACACGGCCCTGGAGTGACCACACGGCCCTGGAGTGACCACGGTCATCTTCATCACCTTCATCATCATCACTGACCACCCACTGAGTGACCACAGAGCCCTGGAGTGACCATCACCATCTTCATCATCATCATCATCATCGCTGACCACCCACTGAGTGACCACACGGCCCTGGAGTGACCGCACGGCCCTGGAGTGACCACGTGGCCTTGGAGTGACCACACGGCCCTGGAGTGACCACTGGTCATCTTCATCATCATCATCATCACTGACCACCCTTCGGCCACCTGCACCGGGCGCTGAGTGACCACACGGCCCTGGAGTGACCATCACCATCTTCATCATCACCTTCATCACTGACCACCCACTGAGTGACCACACGACCCTGGAGTGACCACTGGTCATCTTCATCATCTTCATCATCATCACTGACCACCCCCTGAGTGACCACACGGCCCTGGAGTGACCACTGGTCATCTTCATCATCATCACCATCATCACTGACCACCCCCTGAGTGACCACACGGCCCTGGAGTGACCACACGGCCCTGGAGTGACCATGGCCATCTTCATCACCTTCATCATCATCACTGACCGTCCTTCGGCCAGCTGCACCGGGCGCTGAGTGACCACGCGGCCCTGGAGTGACCATCAACATCTTCATCATCATCATCATCATCACTGACCACCCACTGAGTGACCACACGGCTCTGGAGTGACCACACGGCCCTGGAGTGACCACACGGCCCTGGAGTGACCACGGCCATCTTCATCACCTTCATCATCATCACTGACCACCCCCTGAGTGACCACACGGCCCTGGAGTGACCGCGGCCATCTTCATCATCTTCGTCATCGTCACTGACCACCCACTGAGTGACCACACGGCCCTGGAGTGACCATCACCGTCTTCATCACCTTCATCATCATCACTGAGCACCCTTTGGCCGGACACTGAGTGACCACACGGCCCTGGAGTGACCACTGGTCATCTTCATCATCATCATCATCATCACTGACCACCCACTGAGTGACCACATGGCCCTGGAGTGACCGCGGTCATCTTCATCATCATCATCATCATCATCACTGACCACCCCCTGAGTGACCACACGGCCCTGGAGTGACCACACGGCCCTGGAGTGACCATCACCATCTTCATCATCATCATCATCATCATCATCATCATCATCACTGAGCACCCACTGAGTGACCACCGGACACTGAGTGACCGCTGAGTGACCGCTGGAGTCCCCACGGTCATTCCCCTCCCCCTCCCCCATCATTAACGGCGGGATTTAATTACCCGCGGGGTGGGGGAGGGGCTGCCTCTGATTTTTGTACATTTAATGTTTTTAAAATTTGTGAATTTTGGGGCTTTTTGTTGAGTTTTTAAAACTATTTTTTTTTCCCCGCAAAGTTTGTCAAAAATTGTCCAAACGTTGTCAAAAAAATTGCCAAGAATTGTCAAAAGTTTTCCCATTTCTTCCTCAACGTTTCAAGTTTTTTCCCTCAAAAATATTTTTTCTCCCAGGAAAAAACTTTCCCAAAACAGTCATTTTACCAAAAAGTTGCATTTTCCTCCCAAATAATTTTATTTCTCTCAGAAAAAAAATCCCAGACTCCTCAATAAACTCAATATTTTCTTTTTTAGCACCCGAATTTTAAATAAATCCGCTTATTTTCCTTGGGAATTCAACTTTTCAGTCAAAAATTCTATTTGTTTTACAATAAAATCAATTTTTTCACACAGAAAATCAATTTTTTCTACCCAAACCATTTTCTCTCTAAAAATTCCCTTTAATAATTACAACAAAAATTTTTTGAGGCTTTTCTTGACCTTTTAAACATTTTCTGAGGCCTTTTTTTATTATTTTGGGGTGAATTTTCCGTGATACAAGCAGTGTTGCCACGGCAACGCAATCAGGCCTTGGGAGTAGGCAGGCCGCAGGCTTCGTTGCTATGGCGACAAGAGTAGGCCTTGGGAGCGCACAGGCCGCAGGCTTCGTTACCATAGCAACAGGAGCAGGCCGCGGCTTGTTGCCATGGCGACAGGCACAGGCCTTAGCAGTAGACAGGCCACAGGCTTCGTTACCATAGCAACAGGAGCAGGCCGTGGCTTGTTGCCATGGCGACAGGCACAGGCCTTAGTAGTACACGGGCCTCAGGCTTCGTTGTCATGGTGACCTAAGCAGGCCTTGGCAGCACACAGGCCGCAGGCTTCGTTACCATAGCAACAGGAGCAGGCCTTGGCAGCACACAGGCCGCAGGCTTTGTTGCCGCGGCAACGAGACCAGGCCGCAGGCTTTGGCCTACTCCATCCCACCGCCATTTTCAGCCCCTCCCCCTCAAATCTGCCCCCTGCCCATCCCCCCAACCCCCCCTTCAAAGCAGCTTCACCCCCTCCCTCCCCCCCCAAATACTGCCGCGGCTTTGGCCCCGCCCTTTCCAGTCCAAACTGGTCCAGGCCCAGTCCAAACTGGGAGCCCAATACTGACAAAATTCCCCCCTCCCCCCAGGTATAAAACCCATTAATTAGGATTAAAAAAACCTCGTTAGGGATAATTAAAAAAAAAAACCTGGTACTAAAAATCTACAAAATGGGGTAAAAAAACCGCCCCAGACCCCGCCAGGGGGGTGGAATGTTCTGGAACCCCCACCCAAAGGGGGGTTTGGGGGTGGGGGGAGGGTCTGTCCGTGTGTCCGGCCCCGTCCGAGCGTCCGGCCCCTCCGGGGGGGTCCCGGGGGGGCTGGGCCGGGGTTACCGACGGCAGGATTCATCTGGGGAGGGGGGGGATGGGTTAGGGACCCCTCGAAATGACCCCAAAATTGATCAGAACCCCACAAAAATGACATTTAAAACCACACCCCCCCAGGAGCCCAAATCCCCTCAAAATTACCCCAAATCGCTTCCCAAAATTCCCCCAAAATCCACCACCCCGAAAGGACCCAAAATCCCCCTCAGGACCCCCAAATCCCCCCAAATTCCATCCCAAGAACACCAAAATTACCCCAAAAGTCCCCAAATTACCCCCAAAATCCCCAAATCTCCCCCAACTCCCCCAAAATCGCCCAAATTCCCCCAAAATCCCCCTAAATGAAACAAAACCCCTCCAAACTCCCCCAAATCCCTTCCCAAGACCCCCAAGCCCCCCCAAATCCCCCCAATTCTTCCCCAAATCACCGCAAAACCCCCAAATCTCCCCAAAATCCCCCCCAAAATCCTCCAAGACCCCCAAAATATTTTCCCAAGACCCTCAAAATCCCCCAAAATCCCCCAAATTTCCCCCAAACCCCCCAATTTCTCCCCAAATCCCCCCAAATCCCCCAAAATTCCCCCCAAACCCCACCCAAATCTCCCCCAACCCCCCAAAATCCCCCCAAGCCCCCCAAATCCCTTCTCAAGACCCCAAAAATCCCCCAAATTTCCCCCAAACCCCCCAAAATCCCCCAAACCCCCCAAAATTCCCCCAAGCCCCCCCAAATCCCTTCTCAAGACCCCCAAAATCCCCCAAATTTCCCCCAAACCCCCCAAATCCTTTATCAAAACCCCCAAAATGCCCCCCAAATCCCCCCAATTTCCCCCCAACCCCCACCCAAATCTCCCCCAAACCCCCCAAAATTCCCCCAAGCCCCCCCAAATCCCTTCTCAAGACCCCCAAAATCCCCAAAATCCCCCCCAAATCCCCCCTGCCCCGCACCCACCCACGAGCAGGGCGCGGCACCCCAGCCCCCCCGGCATGGGGGGAGGGGGCTCTTCCTCCTCCTCCTCCTCCTCCCCCGGGGGTCCCGGGGGGGATCCCGGGCTGGGGGTCCCGGGGGGCTCCTCGGGGGGTCCCCCCCAGGCCGCCAGCGCCGCCCCCTCCGAGGGGTAGCAGAAAATTCGCTCCAGGTCGCGCTCGCTGAACCAGATCTGCAGCTTTGGGGACAGATCGGGGGATTTTGGGGAATTTTGGGGCATTTGGGGGATTTGGGGGATTTGGGGATATTTGGGGCATTTGGGGGATTTGGGGCATTTGGGGGATTTGGGGCATTTGGGGGATTTGGGGACATTTGGGGGATTTGGGGGATTTTGGGGCATTTGGGGGATTTGAGGGATTTGGGGACATTGGGGGGATTTGGGGAGATTTGGGAACTTTGGGAGGATTTGGGGATTTGGGGGATTTGGGGACATTTGGGGCATTTGGGGAGAGTTTGGGGGATTTTGGGGATATTTGGGGGATTTGGGGTATTTGGGGACATTGGGGGATTTGGGGACATTTGGGGCATTTGGGGAGAGTTTGGGGGATTTGGGGACATTTGGGGCATTTGGGGGATTTGGGGACATTTGAGGATATTTGGGGGATTTGGGGACATTTGGGGGATTTGGGGGCATTGGGGGATTTGGGGGCATTGGGGGATTTGGGGACATTTGGGACATTTGGCGGATTTGGGGATATTTGGGGGATTTGGGGACATTTGAGGATATTTGGGGATTTGGGGACATTCAGGGGAATTTAGGGACTTTTGGGGACATTGGGGGATTTAGGGGGATTTGGGGACATTTGGGGATTTGGGGACATTGGGGGGATTTGGGAACATTTGAGGATATTTGGGGATTTGGGGACATTCGGGGGGATTTGGGGACATTGGGGACATTGGGGGATTTGGGGACATTTGGGAACACTGAAGATATTGGGAACATTGAGGACACTTGGGGACACAGGTGACAGACAGGTGACACGGGTGGGTGACACAGGTGACAGACAGGTGACAGGTGACACAGGGGGGTTATACAGGTTTATACAGGTGACACAGATAACAAAGGTGACAGGTGACAGACAGGTAACACAGGTGACACAGAGGTGACAAAGGCGCCACAGGTGACAGATGGATGACACAGGGGGGTTATACAGGTTTATACAGGTGACACAGGTAACACAGGTAACAGGTAACACAGGTAACAGGTGGCACAGAGGTGACAAAGGCGCCACACAGGTGATGGATGACACAGGTGACAGACAGGTGACACAGGTGACAGACATGACACAGGTGGGTGACACAGGTGACAGATGGATGACACAGGTGACAGACAGGTGACACAGGTGACAGACATGACACAGGTGGGTTACACAGGTGACACAGACAGGTGACACAGGTGGGTGACACAGGTGACAGACATGACACAGGTGGGTGACAGAGGTGACAGACGGATGACACAGGTGACAGACAGGTGACACAGGTGACAGACATGACACAGGTGGGTGACACAGGTGACACAGACAGGTGACACAGGTGACAGACAGGTGACACAGGTGACAGACATGACACAGGTGGGTGACACAGGTGACAGGTAACACAGGTAATACAGGTGACACAGAGGTGACAAAGGCGCCACACAGGTGATGGATGACACAGGTGACAGACAGGTGACACAGGTGACTCACAGGTGACACAGGTGACAGACATGACACAGGTGGGTGACACAGGTGACACAGACGGGTGACACAGGTGCCACACAGGTGCCAGCGTTACCTTCTTGCGCCGGGGCTCTCCCTTGGCCAGGCAGGAGCGCGGCAGCGCCAGGTACCCCCCGATCACCTGGATCTGCTCGGCCGTGGGGTAGCGCTTCTTGGGGGGCTCGGCCCCGCCCCCGGGGCCACCCCCGGGGCCACCTCCAGGGCCACCCCCGGGGCCACCCGCGGGGTCACCCGGGGGCGCACCCGGCGGGGCGGCGGCGCGGCGCGGCCGCACCGTGATGGTGTTGCCGCTGCGGCGCTGCAGGGCGGGGTGGGGACACGGGGGGGGACACGGGGGGTCGCGGCGAGGTGACACCGGCCGGGGGGCCGAGGGGACGGAGGTGGACGCCGGGACGGTGGCACCGGACACCTGGAGAGTGGCACCGGATGTGGGGACGGAGGTGGACACCTGGGGAGTGGCGCCAGACGTGGGGACGGTGGCGCCAGACGTGGGGACGGTGGCGCCGCACGTGGGGACACCGCTGGATGTGGGGACAGTGTCACCGGACACCTGGAGAGTGGCACCGGACGTGGGGACACCGCTGGATGTGGGGACAGTGGCACCGGACGTGGGGACACCACTGGACGTGGGGACAGTGGCACCGGACACCTGGAGAGTGGCACCGGACGTGGGGACACCACTGGACGTGGGGACAGTGGCACCGGACACCTGGACAGTGGCACTGGCCGCAGGAGTTGTGGCACTGGACGTGGGGACAGTGGCACTGGACATAAGGACACCACCGGACACCTGGACAGTGTCACCGGACACAGGGACACCACTGGACAAAGGGACAGTGACCCCAGACTTGGGGACAGCGCTGGACAGAGGGACAGCGCCCTCCCCCGGTGACACTGGTGACGTCACAGGGGTAGTGGTCAGCGTGGTCACCAAAGGGGTCATCGAGGGCTTGGGCTCGTGGCCGGACACTGTCCCCGGTGTCCCCACTGACCCCTGACCTCTCCGGCCCTCCACCACTGTCCAGTTCTTGACCATCCCCTTGACCGTCCCCTGTCCATCCGCTGTCCCCAGGCCAGTGGTCACTCCATGACCTTTGACCCCTTTGACCATCCCCTGTCCATCTGCTGTCCCCAGGCCAGTGGTCACTCCATGACCTTTGACCGTCCCCTGTCTGTCCACTGTCCCCAGGCCAGTGGTCACTCCATGACCTTTGACCGTCCCCTGTCCGTCCGCTGTCCCCAGGCCAGTGGTCACTCCATGACCTTTGACCATCCCCTGTCCATCTGCTGTCCCCAGGCCAGTGGTCACTCCATGACCTTTGACCGTTCCCATGTCCTTGGCTGACCCTTGACCCCCAGGTGACCCCACGGTGACCCCTCCACGCCCCTCGTCCCCCCCTGGCTCGGGGACAAAGCGGCTCCGCAGGTGACTGACCCTGCCCCGGGGCGGATTTTGGGGATTTTGGGAATCCCAGGAGGAATTTTCGGGATTTTGGGAAGGATTTTTGGGATCTTGGGGGGAATTTTGGGGATCCCGGCTGGGATTTTGGGGATGATTTTGGGGACAATTTTGGAAATCCTGGGAAGGATTTTGGGGATGATTTTGGGGATCCTGAGGGGAATTTTGGGGAGGATTTTGGGGGTCCCAGGTGGCGTTTTCGGCACGGCCGCGTTTCTCCATCCCTGGCGCCAGCGCCAGGTGGGACCCCCCTAAACCCTCCTGCCCAGGTGTGCCCCTCCTGCCAGGTGTGCCCCCTAGGCCAGGTGTGCCCCCTGAGCCAGATGTGCCCCCTAGGCCAGATGTGCCCCCTAGGCCAGGTGTGCCCCCTAGGCCAGGTGTGCCCCCTGATCCAGGTGTGCCCCCTGAGCCAGATGTGCCCCCTAGGCCAGGTGTGCCCCCTAGGCCAGGTGTGCCCCCTGATCCAGGTGTGCCCCCTGAGCCAGGTGTGCCCCCTAGGCCAGGTGTGCCCCCTGATCCGGGTGTGCCTCCTGATCCAGGCGTGCCCCCTGATCCAGGTGTGCCTCCTGATCCAGGTGTGCCCCCTGATCCAGATGTGCCCCCTTGCCCAGGTGTTCCCCCAGGTGTTCCTCCAGGTGTTCCCACAGCTGTGCCCCCTTGCTCAGGTGTGCCCCCAGCAGTGCCCCCCGTGCCAGGTGTTCCCCCAGGTGTTCCCCCAGGTGCACCCCCAGGTGTGCCCCCCATGCCAGGTGTGCCCCCAGGTGTGCCTCCAGGTGTGCCCCCAGGTGCGCCCCCCGGCCCCGCCCGGGCGCGGCGCCGCTGCAGCAGCTCCCGTTTCCAGGTGGGCACCTGGGCCTGGCGCTCGCGCTGCTCCCGCTCCCGGCGCCGCGCGGCCTCGTCCTCCCGGCGGCGCCGCTCCAGCAGCGCCAGCTTCCAGGGGGGCACCTGCGCCGCCATCCTGGGGACATTGGGGACATCAGGGGGACATTGGGGACGTCAGGGGACATTGGGGACATCAAAGGGATTGGAGACATTGGGGACATTGGGGACACTGGGGGGATTGGGGACATTGGGGACCCAGCTTCCAGGGGGGCACCTGCGCCGCCATCCTGGGGACATTGGGGACATCAGGGGGACATTGGGGACATTGGGGACATCAGGGACAGCTTCCAGGGGGGCACCTGCGCCGCCATCCTGGGGACATTGGGGACATTGGGGACGTCAGGGGACATTGGGGACAGCTTCCAGGGGGGCACCTGCGCCGCCATCCTGGGGACAGCGGGGACATCAGGGGGACATTGGGGACATTGGGGGTGTTGGGGACAGTGGGGGGATTGGGGACATTGGGGACATTGGGGACAGTGGGGGTGTTGGGGACAGTGGGGGGATCGGGGACATTGGGGACATTGGGGGGATTGGGGACATTGGGGACATTGGGGACTTTGGGGACATTGGGGACGTTGGGGGTGTTGGGGACATTGGGGACATTGGGGACATTGGGGACATCAAAGGGATTGGGGACATTGGGGACCCAGCTTCCAGGGGGGCACCTGCGCCGCCATCCTGGGGACAGCGGGGGACATTGGGGACATTGGGGACATTGGGGGTGTTGGGGACATTGGGGACATTGGGGACATCAGGAGGACATTGGGGACAGTGAGGACATTGGGGACATTGGGGGGATTGGGGGGATTGGGGACATTGGGATGTTGTGGACATTGGGGACATTGGGGACATTGGGGACACTGGGGACATTGGGGACACTGGGGACACTGGGGACAATGGGGACATCAAAGGGATTGGGGACATTTGGGGACATTGGGGACCCAGCTTCCAGGGGGGCACCTGCGCCACCATCCTGGGGACAGCGGGACGTTGGGGGGACATTGGGGGGACAGTGGGGACATTGGGGACATTGGGGACACTGAGGGGACATTGGGGACACTGAGGGGACATTGGGGACATTGGGGACATTGGGGACATTGGCGTTTGGGGACAGTGGGGGGACACAGGGTGGGGGACAGGAGCCACCAGGGCCACCAGGATGGGGACAGCGGCCACCAGGGCCACCAAGGAAGGAGCCAAAGGGGACGTTCGGGGACATTCAGGGACATTTTGGGGACATTCGGGGACATTTGGGGCATTTGGGGACATTTGGGGACATCGCCCCTCGTCACCGCCACCCTTCCATTGGGGCGGGGTCTCCAAAATCCCCGAAAGCCCCAAAATCTCCGAAATTTTGGGGAATTTTGGGGGGGAATCCCGGGATTTTTGGGGGGGGAGTTGAGGGAATTTTGAGGGCAAATCCAGGAATTTTGGGGAATTTTCGGGGGAAATCCTGGAATTTTTGGGGGGAGTTGAGGGAATTTTGGGGCGAAATCCGGGAATTTTGGGGAATTTTCGGGGGAAATCCGGGAATTTTGGGGGAATTTGGGAGATTTTTGGGGGGGGATTCCGGGAATTTTGGGGCAATCCCAGCAAATCCCGCATCCCAAAAATCCGGGGCGGGGCTCTCAGGAATTTTTTTGGGGGTGGGGGTGGAGGGGAAGTGGGGAGGGATCCCCAAAAAAAATCCGCGCGCGGGAAAAGCCCCCCCCAAAAAAAAACCAAAACGCGGGAAACGCCCAAAAAATCCGCGGGAAATCCTCAAAAAAAAAAAAAAAACCGGCGGGAAATCCCCGAAATGGTGGGGGGGAGGGGTGGCGGAGAGACCCCCCCCACCCCACCCCAAAATTTGGGGAGGGGTCCCGGCCCGGAGCGCGCGCGGGGTGTGGCGGGTGGGGGAGGGGAGGGGGAGAAAAGGAAAAAAAAAGAAAAAAAAAAAAGAAAAAAAAAGGGGGGGTGGGGGAGGGGAAAGCGCAGGGTCCAGCCCCTCCCCCACCCCACCCCACCCTCCCCTCAGGCGGGACCCCCCCCCCAAATTTTGAGGAGGGGTCCCCCCAAAATACTCACCCGGGGCTGGAGCGCGGGAGGGACCCGGAGGAAGTGGGGGAGGGGGGGTGTGGGGGAGGGGCGGGGGGGGGGGAGGAAAAGCGGCTTTTCCTGGGGGGGGGGAGGGGCGGGGGGGGGAAGTGGGGGGAGGGGCGGGAGGAGGAGGGGGTGAGGTAAAAATTTGGGGTGGGGGGGAGGGGAGATTTTGGGGGGGGGAGGGGTTAAATTTGGGGGGGGGAAGTAAAAATAAAATCGGGGGGGTGGGGGAGGGGCGGCTGGGAGATTTTGGGGGGGGATTTGGGGGATTTTGGGGGTGGGGGAGGGGTGGGAACACCCCGAAATTTTTTGGGGGGGTGCGGGGGGAGGGGCAGGGGATCGTCTTTGTGTGCGGAAATGGGGGAGGGGCTCCCGGAAAGGGGCGGGGCTTAGCGGAGAAGGGGGAGGGGCCTCGGCGGGTGTTTTGGAGGCGAGCCCCAAAATTGCTCAAAATCTCCTCAAATTCCGCCAAATTCTGCCCAAATCCTGCCCAGATTCCCTTTCCTGGGACCCCCAGACCCCAAATTCCCCCAAAACCCCCCAAATTCCTCCCGAATTCCCCCAGATTTGCTCAAATTCCCCCAAATTCTCCCAAATTTCATTTCCTGGCACTCCCCAAATCCCAAATTTCCCCATTTTTTCCCAATTTTTCCCGAATTTCCCCAAATTCCCCTTCCTGCGGCCCCCACGACCCCAAATCCCTCCCAAATTTTCCCAAATTCCCCTAAATCAGCCCCAAATTCCCTTTCCTGGGACCCCCCAGACCCCAAAATTCCCCCAAATCCCCAAATTATACCCAAATTCCCCCCAATTTTCCCCTAATTCCCCTAAGTTTGCCCCAAATTCCCTATATTTTCCCCAAATTCTCCCAAATTTCCCTAAATTACCCCGAATTCCCCCAATTTTCCCCAAATTTCCCTACATTTACCCCAAATTTCACCAAATCTGTCAAATCCCCCCCAAATTTCCCCAAATCCCCCCCAATTTCCCAAAAATTCCCCAAATTTTTTCCAAATTCCCCCAAATTTCCCCAAATTTTTCCCAAATTCCCCCCAAATTCCCCAAATTTCCCCCAAATTCTCCCAAAATTCCCCAAATTTTTCCCAAATTTCCCCCCAAATTCCCCCAAATTTCCCCAAAATTCCCCAAAATTTTCCCAAATTCCCCCAAAATTCTCCAAATTTTTCCCAAATTCCCCCAAAATTCCCCCAAATTCCCCAAAATATTCCCAAATTTTTCCCAAATTTCCCCAAAATTCCCCAAAATTTTCCCAAAATCCCCCAAATTCCCCTCCCGGGCCCCTCCCCAAATTCCCGGGATGCCCTCGGGGGTGGGGGAGGGGCGGTGGCCGCGTCTCCCCTCCCCCCACCCCTTCAATCGGCGGCTTCCGGTGGGGCCCCTCCCCCACCTGAGCTCACCTGGGGACCCCCTCCCCCACCCGAGCTCACCTGGGGCCACGCCCGGGGTGGGGGTCGGGGTCACTGCGGCGTCGGCCGCGCCCAAATCCTGACCCTGATCCCGGCCAGGTGAGGTCACACCTGGGCAGGTGAGCCCTGACCTCACACCTGGGCAGATGAGCCCCAAATCTGACCCTGATCCCAGCCAGGTGAGCCCCAAATCTGACCCTGATCCCAGCCAGGTGAGCCCTGGCCCCACACCTGCACAGGTGAGCCCCAAATCTGACCCTGATCCTGGACAGGTGAGGGCACACCTGGGCAGGTGAGCCCTGACCTCACACCTGGGCAAAGCTGACCCTGATCCCAGCCAGGTGAGCCCTGTCCTCATCCCTGGGCAGGTGAGCCCTAAATCTGACCCTGATCCCGGCCAGGTGAGGTCACACCTGGGCAGGTGAGCCCTGACCTCACACCTGGGCAAATCTGACTCTGATCCCAGCCAGGTGAGCCCCAAATCTGACCCCACACCTGGACAGGTGAGCCCCAAATCTGACCCTGATCCTGGACAGGTGAGGGCACACCTGGGCAGGTGAGCCCCAAATGTGACCCTGATCCCAGCCAGGTGAGCCCCAAATCTGGCCCTGATCCTGGGCAGGTGAGCCCCAAATCTGACCCCACACCTGGGCAGGTGAGCCCTGGCCCCACACCTGGGCAGGTGAGCCCCAAATCTGACCCCACACCTGGGCAGGTGAGCCCTGACCCCACACCTGGGCAGGTGAGCCCCAAATCTGACCCTGATCCTGGACAGGTGAGCCCCAAATCTGACCCCACACCTGGGCAGGTGAGCCCAAAATCTGACCCTGATCCTGGACAGGTGAGGTCACACCTGGGCAGGTGAGCCCCAAATCTGACCCCACACCTGGGCAGGTGAGCCCTGACCTCACACCTGGGCAGGTGAGCCCCAAATGTGACCCTGATCCTGCACAGGTGAGCCCCAAATCTGACCCTGATCCCGGACAGGTGAGCCCCAAATCTGACCCTGATCCTGGACAGGTGAGCCCTGGCCCCACACCTGGGCAGGTGAGCCCCAAATGTGACCCTGATCCCAGCCAGGTGAGCCCCAAATCTGGCCCTGATCCTGGACAGGTGAGGTCACACCTGGGCAGGTGAGCCCCAAATCTGACCCTGATCCCAGCCAGGTGAGCCCTGACCCCACAGATGGGCAGGTGAGCCCAAAATCTGACCCCACACCTGGGCAGGTGAGCCCCAAATCCTGACCCTGATCCTGGACAGGTAACCCCACACCTGGGCAGGTGAGCCCTGACCCCCCTCAGCTGGGGGAGAATCAGGTGATGCCCCAGGTGTGCTCCAGGTGTGACCCAAATATCTCAATCCACCCCCAGGCGTGATCCAGGTGTGCTCCAGGTGTGCTCCAGATGTGCTCCAGGTGTCCCAATCCACCCCCAGGTGTGACCCAGGTGTCCCAGTGTCCCCCCAGGTGTGCCCCAGATATCCCAGGTGTGCCCCCACGTGGATCTCAGTTGTGCTCCAGGTATCCCAATTTCTGCACAGGTGTCCCCAGGTGTACCCCAGGTGTGTCCCCATCCTCCCAGGTGTCCCCCAGGTGTCTCAGATGTACCCCCAGGTGTGTCCCAGACATCCCCCGCTGTCCCCAGGTGTGCCCCCATGCCCCCCAGGTGTCCCCCCAGGTGTCTCAGGTGTGTCCCCAGGTGTGTCTCCATCCCCCCCAGGTGTCCCAAGGTGTCTCCAGGTGTGTCCCCATCCCCCCAGGTGCGCTCCAGGTGTCTCAGGTGTACCCCAGGTGTGTCCCCAGGTGTGTCCCTGACACCCCTGCTGTCCCCAGCTATGTCCCCAGGTGTGTCCCCGCTGTCCCCAGGTGTGTCTCCATCCCCCCAGGTGTGTCCCCATCCCCCCCAGCTGTCCCCGCTGTCCCCCAGGTGTCTCAGGTGTACCCTGGGAATGTCCCCAGGTGTGTCCCCGCTGTCCCCAGGTGTGTCCCAGGTGTGTCCCCCTCCCCCCAGGTGTGTCCCCATCCCCCCCAGGTGTACCCCCAGGTGTCCCCCAGGTGTCTCAGGTGTATCCCTGCTGTCCCCAGGTGTGTCCCCATCCCCCCCAGGTGTCCCCCAGGTGTCTCAGGTGTATCCCTGCTGTCCCCAGGTGTGTCCCCGCTGTCCCCAGGTGTGTCCCCATCCCCCCCCAGGTGTGTCTCCATCCCCCCAGGTGTGTCTCCATCCCCCCAGGTGTGTCCCTATCCCCCCAGGTGTCCCCCCAGGTGTGCCAGGTGTATCCCTGCTGTCCCCAGGTGTGTCCCCGCTGTCCCCAGGTGTGTCCCAGGTGTGTCCCCCCACCCCAAGCGGGTCAATCCCGGTGACTCAGAGGATTTGGGGGGTGGGTGGAGCCTCCCCAGCCTCACCTGGGCCCCTCCCCCCTCACCTGGGCTATTTAAGGTGGCCCCGGGTCCCTCCTGTCCCCTCCTGTCCCCACCTGGGCTCACCTGTCCCCACCTGGGCTCACCTGGCCCCACCTGGGCTCACCTGGCCCCACCTGGGCTCACCTGGCCCCGATGGCTCCGCCCGGGCCCCGCCGGCCCCCGGTGCTGCTGCTGCTGCTGGGTGAGACTGGGATGGACTGGGATGGACTGGGGGGAACTGGGATGGACTGGGGGGAACTGGGATGAACTGGGATGGAGATATGGGGAACCGGGATGAACTGGGAATGGACTGGGGGGGACTGGGAGGGACTGGGATGGACTGGGATGGACTGGGGGGGACTGGGATAGACTGGGATGGACTGGGAGGGACTGGGAGGGACTGGGAATGGACTGGGAATGAAACTGGGATGGACTGGGAATGGACTGGGATAGACTGGGATGGAACTGGGATGAACTGGGGGGGACTGGGAGTGGACTGGGGGAGACTGGGAATGGAACTGGGACAGAGATATGGGGAACTGGGATGGACTGGGAGGGACTGGGGGGGAACTGGGATGGACTGGGGGGGAACTGGGATAGACTGGGAATGGAACTGGGACGGAGATATGGGGAACTGGGATGGACTGGGATGGACTGGGAATGGAACTGGGGGGCACTGGGATGGACTGGGATGGACTGGGGGGGAACTGGGATGGACTGGGATGGACTGGGGGGGAACTGGGATGGACTGGGAATGGAACTGGGGGGCACTGGGATGGACTGGGATGGACTGGGGGGGAACTGGGATGGACTGGGATGGACTGGGGGGCACTGGGATGGACTGGGATGGACTGGGGGGAACTGGGATGAACTGGGATGGAGATATGGGGAACCGGGATGAACTGGGAATGGACTGGGGGGGACTGGGAGGGACTGGGATGGGAACTGGGGGGGACAGGGATGGACTGGGGGGGACTGGGATGGACTGGGGGGACTGGGAGAGACTTAGAGAGACTGGGATGGACTGGGAATGGAACTGGGACGGACTGGGATGGAACTGGGATGAACTGGGGGGGACTGGGAATGGACTGGGGGAGACTGGGAATGGAACTGGGACAGAGATATGGGGAACTGGGATGGGAACTGGGATGGACTGGGATGGAGATATGGGGAACTGGGATGGAACTGGGATGGACTGGGGGGGGACTGGGATGGACTGGGATGGACTGGGGGGGACTGGGATAGACTGGGATGGACTGGGAGGGACTGGGGGGGACTGGGAATGGACTGGGGGGGACTGGGATGGACTGGGATGGACTGGGGGGGACTGGGATGGACTGGGAATGAACAGTGATGGGAACTGGGATGGACTGGGATGGAGATATGGGGAACTGGGATGGAGACTGGGATTGAGACTGGGATGGACTGGGGTGGACTGGGAGTGAACTGGGATGGACTGGGGGGACTGGGAATGGAGATATGGAGAGCTGGGGTGGACTGGGATGAACTGGGAGGGAACTGGGATGGAGACTGGGATGGACTGGGAGGGAACTGGGAACGGGGACTGGGGATAAGGTCAGGGAGGGGAACTGGGACAGGAAATGGGAGGGACTGGGAGGAACTGGGAGGGACTGGGAATGACGGAGATGGAGCGATAGGGAATTTGGGATGAACTGGGATGGACTGGGAGCACTGGGAGGGACTGGGAATGATGGATACGGAATCTGGGAGGGGCTGTGGTGACTGGGATGAACTGGGATGAACTGGGATGAACTGGGAATTAACTGGGACAGGAACTGGGAGGGACTGGGAGGGACTGGGAGTGAGGGATACGGAATCTGGGAGGGGCTGCGGTGACTGGGATGGACTGGGATGAACTGGGCTGAACTCGGATGGACTGGGAGGGACTGGGATGGACTGGGATGGACTGGGAGGGACTGGGATGAACTGGGATGGACTGGGAGGGACTGGGACGGATTGGAATGAACTGGGATGAACTGAGAGGGACTGGGATGGACTGGGAGGGACTGGGATAGACTGGGAGGGACTGGGATGGACTGGGAGGGACTGGGAGGGACTGGGATGGACTGGGAGGGACTGGGATGGGACTGGGATGGACTGGGAGAGACTGGGATGAACTGGGATGGACTGGGATGGGACCTGGGATGGACTGGGAGGGACTGGGATGGACTGGGTTGAACTGGGAGGGACTGGGATGGACTGGGATGGGACTGGGATGGACTGGGATGAACTGGGCTGAACTGGGATGGACTGGGATGAACTGGGATGGACTGGGATGGACTGGGAGGGACTGGAATGAACTGGGATGGACTGGGATGGACTGGGAGGGACTGGAATGAACTGGGATGGACTGGGATGAGCTGGGATGAACTGGGCTGAACTGGGATGGACTGGGAGGGACTGGGACGGATTGGAATGAACTAGGATGAACTGGGAGGGACTGGGATGGACTGGGATGGACTGGGATGAACTGGGATGGACTGGGATGGACTGGGAGGGACTGGGATGAACTGGAATGAACTGGGATGAACTGGGAACGACTAATACAGAACATGGGACAGACTGGGCCGGGAACTGGTCCAAACTGGTCCAAACTGGTCCGTGCTGGCTCCCCCTGAACCCTCCCCTCCCCCCAGGCACCGCCGTGCTCTGCGCCCGCCCCGGTTCCGGTTCCGGTTCCGGTTCCGGGTCTGATCCCGGATCCCTGGCGCCGCTGACGGCCGGGGTGGATCCCTGCAAGGATCCGCTGGGGCTGCTCAGCCCCCAGCTGGGATCGGGATCGTCGGGATCCTCGTCGGGATCATCGGGATCGGGATCCCCCGAGTGCCCCGGGGGCCGACCCGGACACGGCGGATCGGGATCGGCTTCGGGATCATCGGGATCAGCCGGGAGCGCGGGATCCTACGGGGGAAATGCGGGATCCTACGGGGGATCGGGATCCTCCGGAAATTCGGGATCTTACGGGGGAAATTCGGGATCCTATGGAGGGAATTCGGGATCCTCTGGAAGTTCGGGATCCTATGGAGGAAGTTCAGGATCCTATGGAAGCTCAGGATCCTATGGAGGGAATTCGGGATCTTATGGGGGAAATTCGGGATCCTACGGAGGGAATTCGGGATCCCATGGAAATTCGGGATCCTACGGGGGAAATTCGGGATCTTACGGATTGGGATCCTCTGGGAATTCGGGATCTTACGGGGGATCGGGATCCTACGGGGGAAATTCGGGATCCTACGGAGGGAATTCGGGATCCTACGGATCGGGATCCGGCTCGGGCTCCTACGGATCCGGATCCGGCCGACCTGGATCCGGATCGGGCAGACCCGGATCTGGATCAGGCAGACCCGGATCTGGATCTGGATCAGGATCGGGCAGACCCGGATCCCAGGGAGAAATAGGATCAGGAAAACCCGGATCTGGATCAGGCAGGCCTGGATCCCAAGGGGGAGGCGGATCCGGATCGGGAAGACCCGGATCTGGATCAGGGAGACCCGGATCCGGATCGGGCAGGCCCGGATCCCAGGGGGGAGGCGGATCCGGCTCCTACGGGGGATCCTCGGGATCCTACGGGGATGAGGTGGGATCCTACGGAGGGTCCGGATCTTATGGGGGATCCTCGGGATCTTATGGGGGATCCTCGGGATCATATGGGGGATCCTCGGGATCCTATGGGGGATCGGGATCGCAGGGCAGACCGGGATCCTACGGGGGCAGACCGGGATCCTACGGGGGATTGGGATCTTATGGGGGATCCTCGGGATCCTATGGGGGATCCTCAGGATCTTATGGGGGATCCCAGGGCAGACCAGGATCCTATGGGGGCAGACCGGGATCCTATGGGGGATTGGGATCCCATGGGGGTGGTCCGGGATCCTATGGAGGGTCGGGATCCTATGGGGGTGGATCGGGATCCCAGGGCAGACCAGGATCTTATGGGGGATTGGGATCCTATGGGGGATCCTCAGGATCTTATGGGGGATCCCAGGGCAGACCAGGATCCTATGGTGGCAGACCAGGATCCTATGGGGGATTGGGATCTTATGGGGGATCCTCGGGATCCTATGGGGGATCAGGGTCCCAGGGCAGGCCGGGATCCTATGGGGGTGGCTCAGGATCCTATGGGGGATCCTCAGGATCTTATGGGGGATCCCAGGTCAGACCAGGATCGTATGGAGGCAGACCGGGATCCTATGGAGGATTGGGATCTTATGGGGGATCCTCAGGATCTTATGGGGGATCGGGATCGCAGGGCAGACCGGGATCCTATGGGGGATTGGGATCCTATGGGGGATCCTCGGGATCTTATGGGGGATCCTCGGGATCCTACGGGGGTGGATCAGGATCCCAGGGCAGACCGGGATCCTACGGGGGATTGGGATCCTATGGGGGATCCTCGGGATCTTATGGGGGATCCCAGGGCAGGCCAGGATCCTACGGGGGATTGGGATCTTATGGGGGATCCTCAGGATCCCAGGGCAGACCAGGATCCTACGGGGGACTGGGATCTTATGGGGGATCCTCAGGATCTTATGGGGGATCCTCGGGATCCTATGGGGGATCCTCGGGATCTTATGGGGGATCAGGATCCTACGGGGGTGGATCAGGATCTTATGGGGGATCCTCGGGATCCTACGGGGGTGGATCAGGATCCTACGGAGGGGATTGGGGATCCTTCGGAGGGGACTCGGGCTCCTTGGGGGGATCCGTGGGGGGATCCCGTCAGCGCCCCGGCTACAAGAACCCCGGGATCCCCTTCGTGCCGGGGCTGCGCCACCCCGCCCGCATCGGGGGGCGCTTCCCCATCCGCCGGGGGCCGGGATCCGCCCTGGGATCCACTCAGGGATCCGGACAGGGGTACGGACAAGGATCTGGTCAGGGATACAGCCAAGGGTACGGACAGGGGTACGGACAGGGATACGGACAGGGGTACGGACAGGGATCCGGTCAGGGATACAGCCAGGGGTACGGACAGGGATCTGGACAGGGGTACGGACAGGGGTACGGACAGGGATCTGGACAGGGGTACGGACAGGGATCCGGTCAGGGATCCAGGCAGGGATCTGCCCTGGAATCCGCCCAGGGATCCTCCCAGGGATCCAGGGCCGAGCCCGAGCCGGGATCCAGCTCTGGGGAGGGGGATGGGTGTGGGGGGTGCCGGAAATAGGGGAGGGGTCCCGGCGGATCCCGAAGGATCCGGAAGGATTCCAAAGGATCCCGAAGGATTCCAAAGGATCCCGAAGGATTCCAAAGGATCCGAGCCGGGATCCAGGGATGGGGGGGGATGGGTGCAGGGAGTGCCGGAAATAGGGGAGGGGTCCCGGTGGATCCCGAAGGATCCGGAAGGATTCCAAAGGATCCCGAAGGATCCGAGCTGGGATCCAGGGATGGGGATGGGTGTGGGAGGTGCCGGAAATAGGGGAGGGGTCTCGGTGGATCCCAGAGGGTCCCGGCGGGTCACGAAGGATCCGGAAGGATTCCAAAGGATCCAGAAGGATTCCAAAGGATCCCGAAGGATCCGAGCCGGGATCCAGGGAGGGGGAGGGGTGTGGGGGGCGCTGGGGAGGGGTCCCGGTGGATCCCAGAGGGTCCCAGAGGGTCCCAGTGGGTCCCAAATAAAGTCTTGGATCCGTCCCCGGCCTCATCGCTGTCCCCAAATGTGGTGGGGGACTGGGGGGACTGGGGATACTGGGAACACTGGGATGGGGATACTGGGGATATTGGGGATACTGGGATGGGATACTGGGGATACTGGGATGGGGATACTGGGGATACTGGGATGGGATACTGAGGGTACTGGGAATACTGGGATGGGGACACTGGGATGGGGATAGTGAGGATACTGGGAACACTGGGAATACTGGGAATACTGGGATGGGGATACTGGGGATACTGGGAATACTGGGGATACTGGGAACACTGGGATGGGATACTGGGGATACTGGGATGGGATACTGAGGATACTGGGGATACTGGGGATACTGGGATGGGGATACCGGGAATACTGGGGATACTGGGATGGGGATACTGGGATGGGATACTGAGGATACTGGGAATACTGGGATGGGGATACTGGGATGGGATATTGAGGATACTGGAGATACTGGGAATACTGGGATGGGGATACTGGGATGGGATATTGAGGATACTGGGGATACTGGGACGGGATACTGAGGATACTGGGGATACTGGGATGGGGATACTGGGAATACTGGGAACAGTGGGATGGGATACTGGGGATACTGGGGATACTGGGATGGGGACACTGGGGATACTGGGACAGGGACACTGGGGATACTGGGAATACTGGGACCACCCTCTGCCCCATCCCCCGCCCCCAAACCAGCGCTCCCAGTCCGGCCCCGCCCCCCAAACCAGCGCTCCCAGTCTGGCCCCGCCCCCAAACCAGTGCACCCAGTCCGGCCCCACCCCCAAACCAGCGCTCCCAGTGCTCCCAGTCCGGCCGGTTCCAACCCCAAATTGGGGGGGACACACCTGGAACCGCCGGAATTTGGGGAGGGGACACACCTGGAACATTCCAATATATTTTTAGGGGGGGGTCACACCTGGATCATCCAAAATTTTGGGGGGGAGGGGGGGGAACACCCCTGGAAATTCCCAAATTTTTGGTGGGCTCACACCTGGATCATTCCAAGTTTTTTTTTTGGGGGGGGGGTCACACCTGGACTGTCCCAAATTTTGGGTCGGGGGGGGGGGGGGAGGGTCCCCAAAACCTCCCCCATCCCCCCCCCCCCCCCCCCCCCCCCCGGCGCAGGAAATGCCGGAACTGAGTCACGGCCCCTCCCCCACCCCCTCCCCCACCCCTGCCTGGGGGGACCCCTCGCCCCTCCCCCCCCCCCCGGAGGCTTTAAGAGCCCTCCCAGTGCTCCCAGTTTACTCCCAGTTTGCTCCCAGTGTGGCTCAGGAGGGACCGGGCAGGTACTGGGGGGACTGGGAATGAACTGGGGGGGACTGGGAATGGACTGGGGGGACTGGGAATGGACTGGGGGGGACTGGGAATGGACTGGGAGGGACTGGGAATTGACTGGGGGGGACTGGGGTGCAGTGGGAATGAACTGGGATGGACTGGGAGCGGACTGGGAGGGACTGGGGGGCACTGGAAGGGACTGGGAATGGACTGGGGGGACTGCGGATGAACTGGGGGGAACTGGGAGGGACTGGGAATGAACTGGGAGGCACTGGGAATCATTGGGACCAAACTTGGATGAACTGGGAATAAACTGGGGGGGACTGGGATGAACTGGGAATGAACTGGGACCAAACTGGGATGGACTGGGGGTCACTGGGAGGGCACTGGGAGTTACTGGGAATGAACTGGGGGTCACTGGGAATGAACTGGGGGTCACTGGGAATGAACTGGGGGTCACTGAGATGAACTGGGAATTAACTGGGGGTCACTGGGATGAACTGGGACCAAACTGGGATGAACTGGAGGGGACTGGGATGAACGGGGGGTCACTGGGATGAACTGGGATGAACTGGGGGTCACTGGGATGAACTGGGGGTCACTGGGATGAACTGGGGGTCACTGGGGGGTCACTGGGATGAACTGGGGGGTCACTGGGATGAACTGGGATGAACGGGGGGTCACTGGGATGAACTGGGATGAACTGGGGGTCACTGGGATGAACTGGGGGTCACTGGGATGAACTGGGATGAACTGGGGGTCACTGGGATGAACTGGGGGTCACTGGGATGAACTGGGATGAACTGGGGGTCACTGGGGGGGTCACTGGGAGGCACTGGGGGTCACTGAGAGGCACTGGGAAGAACTGGGGGTCACTGGGATGAACTGGGGGTCACTGGGATGAACTGGGGGTCACTGGGGGGTCACTGGGATGAACTGGGATGAACTGGGGGTCACTGGGGGGGTCACTGGCGCTCACCGCCGCCCCTCCCCCCCCCAGCCATGGCCGACCGCCGCCGCCCCTCCCCCCCCGGAGCCCCCCAGGGCTCCCCCAGCCCCTCCCCCCAGCCCCTCCCCCCCCCGGGGCTCCCCCTCGCGCCGTGGCCGCCCCTGCCCGTCTGGCCCGGAGGCGACAGCGGCGACAGTCGCGATAGAGGCGGCGATAGCGGCGATAGAGGCGGCGACAGCGGCGATACCGGAGGACATATCGGCGACAGAGGCGGCGACAAGGACAAGGCCACGCCCCCCGCGACAGCGGCGACAGGGGGGAGGGGCGGCACCCAGTGACACCCCCGGGTGTCCCCGAGGGGTGGCACCGCTCGCCTGTGTCAATAAACGTCCCCAAAAAGCGGCGCCGCTGTCGCGACATGGCCCCGTCTTCTCTCACCGATTTTTTGATGATTTTCTGACCGATTTTTGGGCCACTTCGTGACCGTTTGTCGCGATTTAAAGCCCTTTCATGACCGTTTCCCACGATTTTTAACCGTTTTTCCCCATTTTTAAACCGTTTTTCCCCATTTTTTAACCACTTTTCCCCATTTTCCCGCCCTTTCCCCTCACGGCCCCGTCACCATGGCAACACCGCCGCGCCGTCGCTCTCAGTGACGTCACGCGGTCCTCCCGCATCCCAGAATCCCCCGCGGCCGTGAGGGGAAGGGGGGGTCCGCCTGTATCCCAGAATCCCCCGCGGCCGTGAGGGGAAGGGGGGGTCCGCCTGTATCCCAGAATCCCCCGCGGCCGTGAGGGGAAGGGGGGGTCCGCCTGTATCCCACAATCCCCCGCGGCCGTGAGGGGAAGGGGGGGTCCGCCTGTGTCCCACAATGCCCCGCGCGCGCCCCCTCCGTCCCTCCCGCCGCCGCCCGCTCGCTGCCCCGGGCCCGAGGCTCAGCCGGTACCGGAGGGGGATGAAGGGGACGAGCAAGGCCCCGGGAGGGGGGTTGGGGAGGTGGGGGAGGGGAAAGGGAAGCGGTGGTTTGGTGGGGGGGGGGTTGGTGAGGGAGGGGGGGGGGCGGCCGCGCGCGGTGACGTCACGGCGCGGCCTTGGTTTCCCCTCCCCCCATCTCCTCACTCGGTGTTGGCGCCCCTCCCCCCCCCCCCCAATCTTTCTGCAGGTGCAGCCACGTGACTCCCGGAGCCTCCCCCACCCCCCCATCAGTGCTCCCAGTAACGCCCAGTAACCCCCCCAGTGCTCCCAGTAACTCCCGGTGACCCTCCCAGTGCTCCCAGTAACTCCCAGTAACTCCCAGTGAACCCCATCATCCCTTCCCAGTTACTCCCAGTACAGCTCGGTGACCCTCCCAGTGCTCCCAGTTGCTCCCAGTAACTCCCAGTGACCCCATCACCCCTTCCCAGTTACTCCCAGTAACCCCCCTAGTGCTCCCAGTTGTTCCCAGTAACTCCCAGTGACCCCCATCACTCTTTCCCAGTGCTCCCAGTTACTCCGAGTAACCCCCCCAGTGCTCCCAGTAACTCCCAGTGACCCTCCCAGTGCTCCCAGTAGCTCCCAGTGACCCCCATCACTCTTTCCCAGTGCTCCCAGTTACTCCCAGTAACTCCCAGTCCCCAAAACTCCCACTCCCAGTCCATCCCATTCCCCCCCAGTGCCCTCCCAGTGCCCTCCCAGTCCCTACAGCTCCATTCCCAGTCCCTCCCAGTCCCCATAACTGTACTCCCAGTCCCTCCCAGTCCCTTCCAGTCCCCATAACTGTACTCCCAGTCCCTCCCAGTCCCTCCCAGTCCCAATAACTCCACTCCCAGTGCCCCCCAGTCCATCCCAGTGCCCATAACTCCCCTCCCAGTCTTTCCCAGTCCCTCCCAGTCCCCATAACTGTACTCCCAGTCCCTCCCAATCCCTCCCAGTCCCTCCCAGTGCCCATAACTGTACTCCCAGTCCTTCCCAGTCCCTCCCAGTGCCTCCCAGTGCCCATCACTCCACTCCCAGTCCCTCCCAGTCCCTCCCAGTGCCCATAACTCCCCTCCCAGTCCCTCCCAGTCCCTCCCAGTGCCTATAACTGCTCTCCCAGTCCCTCCCAGTCCTCATAACTGTACTCCCAGTCCCTCCCAGTCCCTCCCAGTGCCCATAACTGTACTCCCAGTCCCTCCCAGTCCCTCCCAGTCCCTCTCAATCCCCTATAACTGTACTCCCAGTCCCTCCCAATCCCTCCCAGTCCCTCCCAGTCCCCATAACTGTACTCCCAGTCCCTCCCAGTGCCCATAACTCCCCTCCCAGTCCCTCCCAGTCCCCCCCCACTCCCTTCCAGTGCCCATAACTGTACTCCCAGTCCCCATAACTCCCCTCCCAGTTCCTCCCAGTCCCCATAACTCCATTCCCAGTCCCTCCCAGTCCCTCCCAGTCCCTCCCAGTGCCCATCACTCCACTCCCAGTCCATCCCAGTCCCTCCCAGTGCCCATAACTCCACTCCCAGTCCTTCCCAGTCCCTCCCAGTCCCCATAACTCCCCTCCCAGTCCCTCCCAGTGCCCATAACTCCCCTCCTAGTCCCTCCTAGTCCCCCCCAGTCCCTCCCAGTCCCTCCCAGTCCCTCCCAGTCCCCATAACTGTACTCCCAGTCCCTCCCAATCCCTCCCAGTCCCTCCCAATCCCTCCCAGTCCCTCCCAGTGCCCATAACTGCCCTCCCAGTCCCCATAACTGTACTCCCAGTCCCTCCCAGTCCCTATATCCTTGCTCCCAGTCCCTCCCAGTCCCTCCCAGTCCCCATAACTCCATTCCCAGTCCCTCCCAATCCCTCCCAGTCCCCATAACTGTACTCTCAGTCCCTCCCAGTCCCTCCCAGTCCCCATAACTGTACTCCCAGTCCCTCCCAATCCCTCCCATTCCCTCCCAGTCCCCATAACTCCCCTCCCAGTCCCTCCCAGTCCCTCCCAGTCCCCATAACTCCCCTCCCAGTCCCTCCCAGTCCCCGTAACTGTACTCCCAGTCCCTCCCAGTCCCCCCCCAGTGCCCCCCACCATGTCCTCCTGCGCCGAGCTGCTGCGTTTCCAGCTGCCGGGCCACGAGGCGGCGGCGCTGCGCTCGATGACGCGGCTGCGGGCGGAGGAGCGATTCTGCGACGTGACCATCGTGGCGCGCAGCCTGCGCTTCCGCGGCCACCGCGTCATCCTGGCCGCCTGCTCGCCCTTCCTGCGCGACCAGTTCCTGCTCAACCCCGCCGCCGAGCTGCGCGTCTCGCTGGCCCACAGCGCCCGCGTGCTGGCCGACCTGCTGCTCTCCTGCTACACCGGGGCGCTGGAATTCGCCGGAAGGGATTTGGTGAATTACCTGACGGCCGCCAGCTACCTGCAGATGGAGCACGTGGTGGAGAGGTGCAGGGGGGCGCTGGCGAGGTTCATCCAGCCGTCCCCCACCGCGCCGGTGCAGGTGCCGAAAGCGGAGGAGGATGAGGATGAGGAGGATGAGGAGGATGCGACGGATGTGTGTATCGTCAAGGTGGAGCCGGCCACGCGGCGGCGCGGGAGGAGGTGGCCGGCGGTGGCGGGCGGAGAGGCGGCGCAAGGGGCGGCCGGAGCGGGCGCGGCGGCGGCGGCGGCGCCGGACAACGCCACGGCGCAGCTGGGGGTGGTCAAGGCGTGCTACAGCTTGGCCGAGGATGCCGAGGGGGAAGGTTTGGTCATCTTCCCTGGAGGTGGTGGTAACAGCACCGTGGCCACCAGCGAGGAGCCGCCGGGCAGCCAAGGTGGTGTGGGTACGTCCACCACGGTTACACCCACGCCATCATCATCATCGTCATCGTCATCGTCGTCATCCCGGTGCGGGAAGTGCGGGGAGAGCTTCCAGGGCGTGGAGAAGTTGGTGTTCCACATGCGGGCGCAGCACTTCGTGTTCATGTGCCCGCGCTGCGGGAAGCAGTTCAACCACAGCAGCAACCTGAACCGGCACATGAACGTGCACCGGGGCGTCAAATCGCACGGCTGCGGCGTCTGCGGCAAGAGCTTCACGCAGAAATCCACGCTGCACGACCACCTGAACCTGCACAGCGGCGCCAGGCCCTACAGGTGCTCTTATTGTGATGTCAGGTTCGCCCACAAGCCGGCGATCCGGCGGCACCTGAAGGAGCAGCACGGCAAAACCACGGCGCAGAACGTTCTGGAAGCCGGAGGGGCCGAGGGAGGGGTGGTGATGCGTTGATGTTGGGGTGGGGGAGGGCCCGGCGTGGTGGGGGGTGGGGGTGGGGGAGCGAGGGGGGTGCTGGGTTCTCTCCCGGGTGAGGAGGGGGTGGAGGGGTGGGGGTGGAGGGAGGGGAGTGAGGGGTCAGGTGGTGGATGGTGAGGGGGTGACCACCTGGGGGATGGTGAGGAGGGGCGAGTGACCACTGAGTGACCGCCAGGGTGATGTGAAGTGACCACCAGAGTGGCACAAAGTGACCCCCAAAGCGGCCTAAAGTGACCCCCAAAGTTGTGGGGAGTGACCTCAGAATGGGGGGGAACGACCCCAAAGTGGAGGGGAGTGACCACTGGACACTGGACCCTGCTGGACACTGAGGGGGTGGCCACCTGGGGGATGGTGAGGAGGGGCGAGTGACCACCGAGTGACCACCAGGGTGGCACAAAGTGACCCCCAAAGTGATGGAGAGTGACCTCAGAATGGGGGGGAACGACCCCAGAGTGGTGGGGAGTGACCGCTGGACACTGGACCCTGCTGGACACTGAGGGGGTGACCACCTGGGGGATGGCAAGGAGGGCAAAGTGACCACTGAGTGACCACCAGGGTGATGTGAAGTGACCACCAGAGTGGCACAAAGTGACCCCCAAAGCGGCCTAAAGTGACCCCCAAAGTTGTGGGGAGTGACCTCAGAATGGGGGGGAACGACCCCAGAGTGGTGGGGAGTGACCACTGGACACTGGACCCTGCTGGACACCGAGGGGGTGGCCACAGGGGTGGTGGCAAGGAAGGTGAAGTGACCACCGAGTGACCACCAGGGTGGCGCAAAGTGACCCCCAAAGTGATGGAGAGTGACCTCAGAATGGGGGGGAACCACCCCAAAGTGGAGGGGAGTGACCCCAAAGTGGAGGGGAGTGACCCCAAAGTGTGGGGAGTGACCGCTGGACACTGGACCCTGCTGGACACTGAGGGGGTGACCACCTGGGGGATGGCGAGGAGGGGCAAAGTGACCACAAAGTGACCCCTAAAGTGGCTCAAAGTGACCCCAAAGTGGCTCAAAGTGACCCCAAAGTGGAGGGGAGTGACCGCTGGACACTGAATCCCTGCTGGACACTGAGGGGGTGGCCACCTGGGGGATGGCGAGGAGGGGTGAGTGACCACCGAGTGACCGCCAGGGTGGCACAAAGTGACCCCTAAAGAGGAGGAGAGTGACCTCAGAATGGGGGGGAACGACCCCAAAGTGGTGGGGAGTGACCACTGGACACTGAATCCCTGCTGGACACTGAGGGGGTGACCACCTGGGGGATGGCGAGGAGGGTGAAGTGACCACCAAGTGACCACCAGGGTGATGTGAAGTGACCACCAGAGTGGCACAAAGTGACCCCCAAAGTGATGGGGAGTGACCTCAGAATGGGGGGGAACGACCCCAAAGTGGAGAGGAGTGACCCCAAAGTGGAGGGGAGTGACCCCAAAGTGGTGGGGAGTGACCACTGGACACTGGACCCTGCTGGACATTTAGGGGGTGGCCACAGGGGTGGTGGCAAGGGGGCCAAAGTGACCACGAAGTGACCACCAGGGTGGCACAAAGTGACCCCCAAAGTGGCTCAAAGTGACCCCAAAGTGCTGGGGAGTGACCCCAAAGTGGTGGGGAGTGACCGCTGGACACTGAATCTGGGCTGGACACTGAGGGGGTGACCACTGGGGGATGGCAAGGAGGCCAAAGTGACCACGAAGTGACCACAAGAGTGGCACAAAGTGACCCCCAAAGTGACCCCAGAGTGGTGGGGAGTGACCGCTGGGCACTGGACCCTCCTGGACATCGAGGGAGTGACCACTGGGGTGGTGGCAAGGAGGCCAAAGTGACCCCAAAGTGGCTCAAAGTGACCACTGGACATCTGGACCCTGCTGGACACTGAGGGGTCACTACTGGCATGATGGTGAGGAGGCCAAAGTGACCACCAAGTGACCCTCAAAGTGACCACCAAGGGACCCTCAAAGTGACCCCAAAGTGGCTCAAGGTGACCCCAAAGTGACCCCAAAGTGACCCCTGGACATCTGGACCCTGCTGGACACTGAGGAGTGACCACAGGGGTGGTGGCAAGGAGGCCAAAGTGACCACGAAGTGACCACTAGAGTGGTGGGGAGTGACCACTGGACATCTGGACCCTGCTGGACATCGAGGGAGTGACCACTGGGGGATGGCAAGGAGGCCAAAGTGACCCCAAAGTGACCCCAAAATGGTCAAGAACGACCCCAAAATGATGGGGAATGACCCCAAAGTGGGGGGAAGTGACCACTGGACACTGGACCCTGCTGGACATCAAGGGAGTGACCACTGGGGTGATGGCAAGGAGGCCAAAGTGACCCCAAAGTGACCACAGAGTGACCCCAAAGCGGTGGGGAGTGACCACCGGACACTGGACCCTGCTGGACACTGAGGGAGTGACCACTGGGGTGGCAAGGAGGGCAAAGTGACCACAAAGTGACCACCGGACGCTGGGCCCTGCTGGACATCGAGGGAGTGACCACTGGGGTGGCCAAAGTGACCACAGAGTGACCCCAAAGTGATCAAGAACAACCCCAAAATGGTGGGGAATGACCCCAAAGTGACCACAGAGTGACCACAGAGTGACCACCGGACACTGGACCCTGCTGGACATCGAGGGAGTGACCACCGGGGTGGCGGCCAAAGTGACCCCAGAGTGACCCCGAAATTACCTAAAGTGACCCCAAAATGATGGAAAATGACCCCAAAATGATGAGAAATGACCCCAAAATGATGAGAAATGACCCCAAAATGATGGAAAATGACCCCAAAATGATGAGAAGTGACCCCAAAATGATGAGAAGTGACCCCTGGGTGACAAATTTTGGGGTCCTGGGGACACCTGAGTGACAAATTTTGGGGTCCTGGACCACCCAGGTGACAAATTTTGGGAGTCCCCATTTCAAATCCAGCTCAAAAAAACCCGAAAAAGGACAAAAATTTGGGGATTTTGGGCAAAAAAAAAAGGGGAAAAATTTTAATTTTTTTTTCGGGGGGGCTCCCCCCAAAATTTGGCCCCTGAGGGTAAATTTGGGGGTCCCAAGGCCTTGGTGGAAAATTTGGGGAATTTTTGGGGGTTTCCTCATGATTTTTTTAGGGGGGGTTCCCCCTGATTTTTTTGGGGGGTTTCCCCTGATTTTTGGGGTCCCCCTGATTTTTTTGAGGGGGTTCCCCCTGATTTTTTTGGGGTCCCCCTGATTTTTTGGGGGGGTTTTTTGTAGATTTTAGAATTTGGGGGGACCCCCCCCTTAGGTTGTAGTGAGGGGTGGGGGAGGGGAAATCGAGGGGTGGGGGAGGGGCGGGAGAATTTTAATAGGGGGGAGGGAAGGGACCCCAAAATTTGGGTTTTTTTTGGGGGGGGTTTAGAGGATAGAGAGGAGAAATTTTGGGGGTCCCTTTTTTTGGGGGGGGGGGGTTTGAGACTCTTTTGGGGTGGGGGAGGGGCGTGGGACCCCTCCCCTCCACCCAGATTTTTTTTTTTTAATTTTTTTTTGTAATAAACGGATTTTAAAGAAAAATTTAAAATGGATTTATGAATTTTTATGGATTTGTCATTGGGAATTTATTGATTTTGGGGGGATTTGCTGATTTTGGGGGATTTATTTATTTATTTTTATGATTTATTAATTTGGAGGGGGTTTGCTTATTTTGGGGGGCTTTTTTTGGGGAGGTTTTATTCAACTTATTGAGATTTTTCATTTTTGGGGGATTTATTCAATTATTTTTAGGATTTATTTTTTTGGGGAGGGGTTTGTTTATTTTGGGGGGATTTATCCCTTTTTGGGGGAGATTTTATTAATTTTTATACTTTATTTTTACTTATTCAAATTTTGGGGGATTTAATTTTGGTGATTAATTAATTTTTAGTGATTTATTAATTTTTTGGGATTTATTTATTTATTCCCGGATCCTCCAGAAAGTCTCAATGGGCGTGGCCTAAACAAGAATTAGGCGTGGCTTAACGCTATGGGCGTGGCTTCAGTGTACTGAAGGCGTGGCTTATTTAGTGGGCGGAGCCAATCCTACAGGACAAAGCGCCGCGCGGTGGGCGTGGCTTTACCCATATAAGGCGTGGCCACGCCCTTTCGCGCTGCGTGCTGACGTCACCGCGCGCGGCGCGCTCGGCGGCGATGGAGGCGGCGGGAGGCGCCGAGGTCTGAGGGGAGGCGGCACCGCGGCCGCTTTTTGGGGCAATTTCAGGCGATTTTGGGGTTATTTTGAGGGTTTTGAGAGGTTTTGGGGAGCCGGGGGGTGTCTGGGAGCGGGGGGAAGGGCGGGATCCGCTTGGGGGAGGGGCGCTCCCCTCACGGAGCGCTCTGCCCCTCCCCCTCCCCCTCAGGACCCTCCCGTCGGGACCCTCG